>NC_137819.1:2042500-2102500 GCF_963921795.1 Nannobrachium achirus | reverse complement strand
TGTGTGCGTGTGCGTGTTTGTGTGCGAGCGTGTGCATGTGCGTGCACGTGCTGATAACACATCAGGAGGGGTAATCCGTGCTCTCACCTGTGGTTGTGTGTGTGTGTGTGTGTGTGTGTGTGTGTGTGTGTGTGTGTGTGTGTGTGTGTGTGTGTGTGTGTGTGTGTGTGGCGGTGTGCCACAGTCAGGATGTTTACTGTAAAGGTGTCCTGTGGCACCCAGTATTGTACAGTGTTAAGTGGTAGTATTCTGTGCTGTGGTATACTGTAGGCTACAGTAATAGTATTCAGTGGTTACAGTATTGTAAAGAGACTAAAGTCTCAGGACTGTGGAGGTCTTGTTGCGTTATTATAGCACTGGGACAGTTTGTTAGTTGGTCTGTTATTGTTATAGTTTCGCTGTTGCTAAATTATATGATAGAACTGATGTCTCATGTCGTTGTTGTCGGGTGGAAACCTTGTATGTCCAAAACCGTTCATTTTGTATTGATCATTTCAAAAAATGATTTACTAGTGAAAATAGCAGATCTACAAGCACACGACGTCTCGCACCGCGAGGCGTTGTGCGCTTGTAGATCAGCTACTAGTTTCGTGCGACCGTCTTGTATGATGAAGCAGGGCCTTTACTTTACGGAAGAACATACAAATTTGAAACCTGGCGATACAAGGTTTCTGCCCGACAGTAACAATATAATATATTGGGGCGGCCAGCTGAATGTATGCAATGTCAACGTGTGTCCCTGAGCAAGAACCTTAACCCCTAATTGCTCACACGCTCCTTGTGGGCAGCGAATCAGCTGGGTTGGGCTGAAAATACTGAATTTCCCTTGTGGGAGGAGTAGGTAACTATTATTATTAAATAACTGGTGCATTTGCTCTTGGACTCTTTTTTTTTTTGGAAGGTTAGTCTGTTATTGTTGTGTTTCTCTGATGCTCATAATGTCCAGTTATGCCAACTCTGAACTGTAACTAAATCTATTGTTTTGCCTACATCTGTCCAGTGTCTCCTTCTTTACTGTTATGACTGTCATTGATGAATGAACAAAGGTCTATCCATCTACGGTACTCTACAGTATTCTGTGACACAGTATTGTACCGTTTTATGTGGTAGGCTACATTATTGTACAGTTTTATGTGGTTGTGGTACAATATTGTACAGTTGTACAGTATGTGATAGAGCTGTACAGTTTTATTTGGTATAGCTACAGTATGTGGTATGTGGTATAATACCAACAGTATTGTACAGTATTGTACAGTATTACTGTGCTAGGCAATGTTGTAAAGTAACTAAGTGCATTGACTTAAGTAGTGTACTTAAGTACAATTTTGAGGTATTTGTACTTTACTTGAGCATTTCCAATTTCCAACACTTTTACTTCTACTCCACAACATCTGGGATCCAAATATCGTACTTTTACTCCACTACATTTATTTGAAAACTTTTGTTACTAGTTACTTTGCAGATATACATTACAATAGTATAAAACATACATAAACCACTTTAGCCCTATTTTATACCTCAGCTATTCGAAAATAGCCGATCTGCAAGTTCACAACGCGTCAGTCACATCGCGGCGCGTTTTCAAACATTTTGTACTTTTACTTTTAGTACTTTAAGTACATTTTGATGCCAATACTTTTGTACCTTTACTCAAGCACATTTTGAATTCTGGACTTCTATGTAAGGGTGCCCTCACACCAAAGTACCTATGAGAGTGGAATTCCGAGTTCCGCCAATGCATTTCAATGAGAGTGAAGCGGTTTCATGCCAGCAGAGGATTTCTGCAAAAAAACGCTCCCTTATCATTGAAATGCATTGGCGGAACATAGATTCCACTTTCTTTGGCTCCTCCGGTACAGGGCCTTGAATGTGAGCTTGAGGTGATAGAAGCACTCTGTTGTTGATAGCGTTCAAGGACTTGTGCTCTTCCACTCTCGGCCAGGCAGACTTATTATCTGCTGTCCATGCAGGCAGAGACACAGCAGCACTGTTACAAAGTTCAGCTCTTTACGCAGACACAGACTGAACGAGTGGCTCGGCTGATAGCCGTCTGCGAGAGAGACAAGTAGAGAAAGCATTGTGACTCTCTCTCTCTCTCTCTGTGGTGTGGGTGCGTGTGCATGCATGCGTGCGCGTGTGTGTGCGCGTGTGTGTGTGTGTGTGTGTGCGTGCGTGCGTGCGTGCGTGCGTGCGTGCGTGCGTGCGTGCGTGCGTGCGTGCGTGCGTGCGTGCGTGTGTGTGTGCGCGCGCGTGTGTGTGTGTGTGCGTGCGTGCGTGTGTGCGTGCGTGCGTGCGTGCGTGTCATACTGTATAGCGTGGGTCCATCTGTCCACGGGACAGCTGTCTTGTCTGCAGCACTGATGATGAGCCATATGGCACAGCCTGTGTCGTATACAGTAACAATCTGCCGTGTTCATTTTAACTCCGTTACGGGTCCATTTGGTTACAGGCTGTACATTGTCAAATGTACACAGCCTGTTACAAATGACTGTTACTAATGAACACTGAGGGTTAATGCAGTCATTGTTGTCCACCCTAGTTTCATGTCGGGCGGAAACCTTGCATGTCCAAAACCGTTCGTTTTGTATTTATCGTTTTAAAAATGAACCAAACTAGTGAAAACAGCCGATCTACAAGCACACAACGCCTCGCACCGCACAAAAGAACAGAAGAGGCTATTGGAGAACCTGATTTGGATGTGCTTGTAGATCGGCTGTTTTCACTATTTCTGCGCGACAGCCTTGTATGATGAAGCTAGGGCTTTACTTTGCGAAAAAAAAAAACATACAAATTTGTAACTTGGAGATACGAGGTTTCTGCCCGACAGTGAGGATATGCATGCTGAAAAGGAGCCAGTGCATTATGTATTGAGGATGAGGACCATGTACATGGTAGGGGCGGCAGCGGTTCAGGAGGTAGAGTGGCCGCATGGCAGGCAGAAGGTTCCCAGTTTGATCCCGGGCTCCCCAGAGTTTAGTGTCGAAGTGTCCTTGAGCAAGACTCTGAACCCCTAGTTGCTCCTGATGAGCAGGTTGGTGCCTTGCATGGTTTCCTATGCCATCGGTGTATGAATGGTGTGAGTGAATAAAGGGTGAATCTAATTCACAATCATTGTAAAGTGCCTTGGATAAAGACGCTATATATAAATGCACTATTTACCATTTAGGAATTCAAATCTGGACCCTTGTGGGTTCACTAGTTTTCACGGTTTCACAGTTTAAAGCTGCAATCCAGAACTTTTATTATAACAAATAACAATTTATTCTAACCATAATCCGTATGTTACGTACTGCGTACAACATAACCAGTTCATGTGCAGTCAGTCGAGTCAGTGGTCGGTTGGAGCTACAGTACATGTCTCCCTCCCTACTCTTCCATCAAGTCTACTGGTTAGAATGAGGCTCTTCCGTGGGCCAAGTGGGGATTTGTTTTGGAAGAGCTTCTTACATTTGGACAATAATCTTATGAACTGAACTTGTTTTTTCTAATTTTCCTCTCCTTTCCAATTGACAACCCCGGACGCCCCCCTGGTCAGTGGCGTCAGTTCAGAAAAAGGTAAGGTATGGCAACATGACTGGTGTCTTGCACGCGCGCGAAGACACCAGTCATGTTGCCATACCTTAGCAACAGGAATGATACATTTATTTTAAGAAGTTCTATTTTTTTCCCCAAAAATCTCTATGGTTTCTTGGGCTGGATATGGCAGTCTGGAACAGTTGTTCATGTGCGGCTAAACCTGGCATAATATAGTAAACGTGCCAACAATAATGAATTGCACCTGTGCAGCTGACCCGCGGAACCTGGAAATATACTATTCTGTCAAGATGGAGAGAATAAAAGTGTGGAGAATTATAATACCTTGTTAAATTTTGCATTTGTAGTTATTTTAATGTAATTTAAAGGAGCTATAGTCAACTTTTTCATTGTAGGGCCGACACTTTGTCTATAGACTAGAATGTAAACAAAGTGTCGGCCTGACAATGGCCAAAATGGTTGTTTTATCATTATTTTACGCTTTTTGTGGTCATTTTTGAATAGAAACACAGATAGGAAGCTTATTCTTTTATAAAATATTTTCGAAACATTCTTTTTATTTTAGCATCTGTTTTTCAAGAAAAAGTTGACTATAGCTCCTTTAACAACATAGACAAAGAGACATTCACAGATTTATGTTAACTTGTATTCTCCCCCCTGGACCCAGGGTATGGCAGCTGCATACCCCTGCCATACCCAATTGACGCCCCTGCCCCCTGGTGGTGAGCTGTGTGGCCCCTACTACTTACTGTTGACATGATAAACATCTTATAATGGTGCTCAATGAGGAGCTGCTGTTGACGGATGGGTTAATGTCACTGAGGTGTTAGTTACAGTGTACGGTCTGACACACCCCTGGGCCCTGGCAGATCCTCCTGGAGCAGTGGTCTTCAACGTTTTCAGGCCAAGGACCCCTTAGCTGATAGAGAGATGAAGCAGGGACCCCCTCTGCATATTGTATAAATGTGTGATGGAGATTTTCATCGATTTCATAGATATAGACTTGTTTGACAGCAGTCATCAGTCTATGTTGGATTCATGTTAATGTGTATTTTCATATTGTTGATATTTTGTAAACTTGACCTTTCAATATGCACTTGGTCTGCTCTTTTATACCTCTACACAGAACCTATTTGCTGAAAATAGCCGAACTACAAGCTCTCAACGCCTCGCAGCGCGAGGCGTTGCTCGTAGATCTGCTATTTTTGGCTAACGTTCTCCTCGGAATAGGGATGTGAGGGTACATGTTGTTAAATATCCTATCACACAAGGATTTGGCGGCCTCCCTGTAGTAACTTTGAGGACCCCCTAGGGGTCCCGGACCCCCTGTTGAAGACCCCTGTCCTAGAGGCTGTGCTGGGTGTTTTATTTGCGCTGCGATGCTCAACAAAACACTTCAGACCAGACCTGCCCAATGCCTCCATGCGCTACTGACTCAGTGGTGTGTATGTGTAGTGTACGTGTGTACAGTATGTGTGTGTGAGTGCGTGCATGCATGTGCACGTGTAGCCTTGTCAACTGAGCAGGGACGTGGAGAGAGAATGTTAGAGAGGCAGGGGCTGACATTTCTAAAAGGGCCTTTTGGTGGAAATATTGAAAATAGCAGACCTCCAAGATCACAACGCATCGCGTTGTGAAGTGTCGTGAGCTTGGAGGTCGGCTATTTTCGGTGCTTGATACAACACCGAACAAAACATATTCAAGTCAATACTGGAGATGTGGTGTAAAGCATGGATTTCTACACAGAGAGGGCAATTCTTTCAACATAAGATGCTGCATTCAAGTTCAGGAGAGTTTGGACAAGGCGATTCTCTTGAATGCTGCCTTCAGGTATGGCATGGAAAGAGGGCATTTGCATTTCTGTCACCATAGTAAAAACTGCATTCATGGTCTGGAGAGGGCACTTTTTACAGACAGGTAAAAGGGCAGGGGCTCAAGCCCCCTTTTATGTCTATGTGTGTGTGCACGTGCCTGCAACTGAAGGTGCAGTCACGCAGAAAACAGCGCAGCAGAAGAGAGCTTTTCCGGAGGGCGGCTTTATACAGTATATGTGCCCGAGGGTCCATTGTGTCCCGTGTCCTGATTGGGTAATTAATAACGATGCTATTTATGGAAGCGGTGGCCGACCCGCTCCTTTTGTCCAGGGCCCCTCGTCTGGGACCCCTGTACTGTAACCTGAGCCCCCAAACACACACACACACACACACACACACACACACACACACACACACACACACACACACACACACACATACACACACACACGCGTGATGACTTGTTTGTCCTTTGTTGGCCTTCGAGAGTGAGAGTTTACACACAAACACATCGCTAATCCCTACTGCACAGTGACCCTTATGGGTCCTTTTTGAACACTGAGAGTTAAATAACCGCTCCAGATTTGACATGTGTGTCCACTTTGACGGGACAAACAAGCAAGCAGGCTACAGGGTTGTGTTCAATGCATGCAGGAAAACAGATTTAGTGTCGTTCCAAGTAGTCAGGTCTAAATGACTAAATGAAAATGTTGGAGGTACAGAACAGCAGAGATAACCAACACACCCACACTGATTTGATTCCTACTACTGTATTTTGTAACATACATTGTTAGTCCAGTTAATCTGTGGTTTGACTCAAAAGAAATTGCAATAGTATAGGGTAATCATTCTTGGTTTTTTATGATCCTTTGGGTCATCCAAATAACATATTAAAAGTTGTGAATTATATATTTAGAGGATCAAGGTCAATTCAGGGGGTTCGAGTTTGGGTCCATTCACTTATTATACTGGAAAAAAGTCCCCACAAAAAATCTTATTTAAGTAGCATGTGAGGAGTCTAACTAGTGTTTTTTTCATGATTCTGAATCCATTGCAAGCATTTGTTTTGCATAAAAAACATTCCTTGGGCTAAAAACGACCCACAAAACTATGGTTTAGTAATGAGTCCCCCCCCCCCCCCCTTTCACAGATATGTGGGGTCTAACCCTAACCCAAACTCTAGAAGGCAATGGTAGCCACTCAGGAGCGAATATGGGAAATGGGACAGATCCATGTTGATGACATAACTTTAGAGATAATGTGTACAGCTTTGCGTGATTTTAGGGCAAAATCTGTAGGAACAGTGTCCAAAAATGTGTTTTGCAAGAATGGGCCTCATGGTGGCGGCCGCCATGTTTCCCTTTGTACATGGGTTCGGGCAGAGCGATTTATTTAGCCCCCTACAACTACACCAACATTCAGATTTCACAAACAAAGTGCTTAATAAAGTCTCACACCTGTCTAAATATAAATACGATACGTCATTCTAATTACCTGTATCCTCTGTGTTCTTTAATAAGAAGTATTTTTTATCCGATCACTGTCTGTTTATCTTAATGGGGTTGGTGTGCATGGGTAACGCCAGGAAATACATGGGAAAACAGAACGCGATCGGATAAAAATGCTTCTTATTAAAGAACACAGAGGATACGGGTGATTATAGAATACCATACCGTATTTAGACAGGAGTGAGACGTTATTAAGAACTTTCTGAAATCTGAATGGTCGTTGTAGGGGGCTAAATAAGTCGCTCTGCCCGAACCTATGTACTGTAAACCCAGGAACCTGACGGTCGGGGCTTGGTCTCTACGACCATGTGTGAGCTACGATGGGCTAAAATCGCTTTGGGAAACCCGGCCAATAACATCCCTAATATGAAGATGTATTAAGTCATGATAATTGAGGACGGTCAAAATGAGAAAAAAGAAAATCACCTTTCGCTCTCACTCCTCCCTCTCCTCTCTCTCTCTCTCTCTCTCTCTCTCTCTCTCTCTCTCTCTCTCTCTCTCTCTCTCTCTCTCTCTCTCTTTTTCTTTCAGGCACATGCACACATAGACAGCAAAGGGGGCTTGAGCCCCTGCCCTATTATCTGTTTGTAAAAAGTGCCCTCTCCAGACCATGAATGCAGTTTTTACTATGGTGAAAGAAATGCAAATGGCCCCTCTTTCCATGCCACACCTGAAGGCACCATTCAAGAGAAGTGCCTTGTCCAAACTCTCCTGAACTTGAATGCAGCATCTTTGCCCTCTCTGTGTAGAAATCCATGCCGTTACGCCACATTTCCAGTATTGACTTGATTATGCTTAGTTCAGTGTGGTATCAAGTACTGAAAATAGCCGACCTTTTAGAAATGTCAGCCCTTGCCTCTCTAACATTCTCTGCACGTCCCTGCTCTCTTTTCTCTCCTCTCATGATCTCATCTCTATCTCTCTCCATTTCTCATTTCCTCTCTCTCTCTCTTTCTCACCTGATCCCATTGATGTGTTTTCTGTTCACCTTCCAAAAGCATAGCATCACATTATGTAGATGGACTCCATTATCTGTGTGCTCCATAAATACACAGAGAGTAGTTGTTCTTTGGAGGACACACTCTCTCACACACACACACACACACACACACACACACACACACACACACACACACACACACACACACACACACACACACACACACACACACACACACACACACACACACACACAGGACTCTTTCTGTGTGTGTTTGTGTGAGTATGTGTTTGCGCGTGTTTGTGTCCGCAGTTGGGTTTCTCTTTTTAGCGTGACAGATTAGCCGTGACAAGCAGTATACTTGGCTTCCGTCTCTGTGATAGCGTTCTAATCTGTGGGTGATAATGTCACCTCTCGTGTGTCAGCCTAATTACTCTGACATGTTCCCCTGACGTCTCTGTGTTCTGGAGAACATGTCATCTACACGTGCACATAATAGGAGGGACAAAAGGAGCGGCCTTAATAATAGATCCCTGGGGGACTCCAGTCAATGGCCTGGTGAGGTATACAGTGAAACAACATCGATGGGGCCAGAGGGGTGTCACACCAAATGCTGGGCCCTGGGTAACAAGGATTCACTGCGGCCCCCCCCCCATGAATGTTCTTCATAGGGGGCGCGGGTTTAACCCATTTAGACTGGGAATGCATTATTACGTGTTATTTTGTGCTTTATATTGAAAAATATTAGATCTACAAGAGCTTGTAGATCTGCTATTTTTGAAAAAAGAAATCATGATTTTTTTTGTTGAAATATCAGTGGTACCAATACCAAAATGATATGTATTTGGCCACGGACCCCCATCTCAAAATATTTTGTTCCAGGGACCACCCAGAAGCAACATTTGAGTCACAAAATAATGTTCGCTTAAAAAATACAGATATTCAGAGATTTGCACCCATTTTCACGACTTTTCAAAAGTAGCAGATCTACTGCTATTTTTCAATAGCTAAAGTATAGAATAATTAAGCCCCCCCCTGGGGGCCCTAGTAACTCAGTCCCACTTTCCCCCGACTGTGACGCCCCTGGACGGGGCTATTTGAGTTCATTACTCCTCTGGCAATCTGCCAAACTATGTGCAGACTTGAGACTTTTAGGCTCTTAACTGGCACTACGGATCCCATGTCCTGGGGCAGAATTTGCGAAATGAACAGCTTAAATTTGGGATAAAGCTTCAATCTATTTTTAATATGCACCGTACGGGCCCGATGAGGAGATACAACACGCACCAAATTGGTTGTTATCGTAGCGCGCCGGGTGCTACTGTGGGGTCTTGCTGTTGACACGAATGACGAGACTGTTTTGTAATGAAAGCTTCTGCGCAAGACCACACACACACACACACACACACACACGCACACACGCGCACACACGCACACACGCGCACACGCGCACGCGCGCCCACACGCACACGCACGCACGCACGCACGCACGCACGCACGCACGCACGCACGCACTGGTGCTCCAATTCAGGGGCGTCAATTGGGTATGGCAGGGGTAGGCAGCTGCCATACCCTGGGTCCAGGGGGTAAAGTAAAAGTTACTTTTTAAATATAAATCCATGAATGTCTCTTTGTCTATCTGTGCTGGTTATTATGTTGGTAAATTACAGTAACATTAACTACAAATGCAAAATTCTCCCCATCTTGACAGAATGGTATATTCCCAGGTTCCGCAGGTCAGCTGCACAGGTGCAATGCATTATTGTTAATTGTGGCACGTTTACTAACATGCCAAGTTTAGCTGCACTTGAACAACCGTTCCAGGCTGCCATATCCAGCCCAAGAAACAGTAGAAAAGGAGGGAAAAATAGAATGTACTTTTTAAAATAAATGTATCATGCCTGTTGCTAAGGTATGGCAACATGGCTGGTGTCTTGCACGCGCGAAGACACCAGTCCTGTTGCCATACCTTAGCCTTTTCTGAACTGACGCCACTGTTCCAATTCTATAGGTAGTGGCTATAGGCTAGTCTTGCTGGGACGTGCTATGCATTGTTGAGCCAGCTCTCTATCTCTGCTGGCATCTCTTGTGTTTTGTGTGCGTGCGTGTGCATGTGTAGCCCTGAGGCCAGGTAAACATGCTACTATAAAGAGGAGAGCACAATTATACAATTGAAAGCACCCTGACACTCAATTAACACTGGCATTGCTCCCAGGAGTCACTCTCTCCCGCCTCTCTACCCACAGCCAGACCCGTAGAATGGAGAGAGTTACGACACTTACGTTGACTCCCATTGTAAGCGTGGAAAGCATGGTGGAAAGCTAGCTTAGCCTAGCTTACTGGAGCTTGTTCTCATTCTTAGCGAGCCTTTGCTGCTCTTCAGCCCCGTCCGCCCCATTATAATTCATTTTCACTCGCTGGTAAATAGACTAAATCACAACTTTTTCCATGTGACTTCCATAGAGAATGAACTGCGCGACACCCTCCCCCCCTCATTCCCAAAGGACAAGGAGAGGGTATATGACTTTACTGTGTGTAGGAAGCCTGAGAGTTCACAGACACGCTAATAGACTAAAAGCTCACAGATATATAAGCTCACAGCTACGCACTTTGTGCCAGATGTAGGCCACGCTTCAGAGCCTGGACAAGGCCAGATGTTGGAGCACCGCCAGGGACGTGCAGGGCCTCTGATTCAGCCCGGGAAAAAGAGTTGGAGAGGCCCTCATTTATTTATTTTTTCGTCATTGTCGGGTGGAAACCTTATATGTCCAAAACCGTTTGTTTTGTATTTATAATTTTAAAAATGATTTAAACTAGTGAAAACAGCCGATCTACAAGCACACAACGCCTCGCGGTGCGAGGCGTTGTGTGCTTGTAGATCTGCTGTCCCCAGGAGACAGGGACCCCTGGGGACAGTGGCGTCAATTGGGTATGGCAGGGGTATGCAGCTGCCATACCCTGTGTCCAGGGGGGGGAAAAAAAGTTACCTTTAAATATAAATCCATGAGTGTCTCTTTGTCTATCTGTGCTGGTTATTATGTTGTTAAATTACAGTAAAATAACTACAAATGCAAAATTTAACAAAAAGGTATTATAATTATATTCTCCACACTTTTATTCCCCCCAAAAATGGTATATTCCCAGGTTCTGCAGGTCAGCTGCCATACCAAGAAACCATAGAAACGGGGGGGAAAATAAAATTTACTTCTTAAAAATAAATGTATCATGCCTGTTGCTAAGGTATGGCAACATGACTGGTGTCTTGCACGCGCGCGAAGGCACCAGTCATGTTGCCATACCTTAGCTTTTTCTGAACTGACGCCACTGCCCGGGGACCCCCAGGGACCCCCGGGGGGACCAGGGACACACATGAAAGAGCTGGCTGTGACTGTGAGGCCCTGCTGGGAGCTGAAACTAGGAGCTGAAGAAGAAGCTGCCTTTTAGTCCCAAGACCTCACATGACCCCCGGCAACAGATCACACAGCGTTTAGGAGGCAGGGGCGTCACACCACATTCTGGGCCCTGGGTACAAGGGTTCACTGTGGGGGCCCACCATGAATGTTCTTCATAGGTTGGAGGGGGTTTAACCCATTTAGACTGGGAACGCGTTGTTAAGCATTATTTTGTGCTTTACCTATTGAAAAATAGCAGATCTACAAGCTCACAGCCGAGTGCCGCGAGCTTGTAGATTTGCTATTTTTTTTTTTAAATCGTGATAGTTTGTGCAAGGTTTTTTTTTTTAAATGCCTGCGTTTCTATGTCAGTGGTGCTCAAACTTTTTCATGTGAAGGACCCCCAAAATTATATTTGGCCACAGACCCCCATCTCAAAATATTTAGTTCCAGGGACCCCCCAGAAGCAATTTTTTAGTTACAAAATGTAAAAAATACCTATATATAAGATTTGCACACATTTTCACAACTTTTCAAAAATAGCAGATCTACAAGCTCGCAGCGTGGCACCGGCACTCGGTGCCGCGCTGTGAGCTTGTATATCTGCTATTTTTCAATAGTTAAAGTATAAAAGGCCCCTCCACCTTGGGCCCAAGTAACTCAGTCACTCCCCCCCCTTGTGACGCCCCTGTTAGAGAGATGTTGTGCTCTGTCACCGTTCAGTCCTTCCTGGGGCCTGAACTGAAAACTTGTCTTTGTCTCTCTCTGTCTGTATATTGTCATCATTATCTAACGGCTTGGCCGTTTCAAAGTAAAAATAAGCAGATGAACGTGTCTGTAAGAATCATGTGGATTTCTATTTGGAACCGGCTGCCAGCTTAGTTTAGACTCTTCCGCTGTGCGGTAATGTGTGTGCATGTGTGTGTGTGTGTGTGCGTGCGTGCGTGCGTCTCTATCAAGCCCCCAGAAACGCGTGTTGAAGCAGCCTCCCTACTGGCCAAAGCTGGAACAGCAGGCTGGGGGGATCTATACATGCACGAGCATAAGAGCGCGCCGCTGGGGTCTACAATAGGGTTCAATGGACGTCGAGTGACGTTCGCGACGTAATTACGTCTCGACGGAACACATTTTGGCAACTGTGGAGTTGCCAATTTCCACCACCTGGATTAGCTACTTCTGCATGCTTCAAAACGCCACTGAGCACTTGCATTGAAATGAATAGCTGGGGGCGGGGCTATCCGCTCTCTATTTATATATACTAGCCCTTACCCGTTCAAAGATATGAGCTCCGAAATGATGTGCAGTGTGTGGATTATGGGATGTGCACTGTGCACACAGTATATGAGGGATGGAAAGTAACTTTAACTGGTGCTTGCATGCTAATATGTAAGAGCATCAATGTAAGAAATACCCGTTCCATTTAACGGCTACAGAGATACTGTGTACCGATCTGCATGATTTTTGGACAACATCTCTGTTCACAACCCCCCCCCCCCCCCCCCCCCCCCGTGTGTGTGTGTGTGTGTGTGGGTTTGTGTGTGATTGTGCGAATGGGCTGAACAACAGCGCCCCTCCCTTAACATGTGTGGTCACAAAAGGTACTGTAGGCTAAATAGATATAGATACACCATAAAAATGCAAATATACAGCATACGATTTGTGAAAGTGACAAGCGGGCTTCACAGTTATGTCAGGTGTGTTCATATGCTGATGGTGATGCGATTTCAGATCAATTGCTCCAGCCACCGAGGAGAAACGCTGAGACAGACAGACACTCACTCAGACATTTGCAAAATTATAGTATAGACTAGCCCTTACCCGTTCAAAGATATGAGCTCCGAAATGATGTGCAGTGTGTGGATTATGGGATGTGCACTGTGCACACAGTATATGAGGGATGGAAAGTAACTTTAACTGGTGCTTGCATGCTAATATGTAGGAGCATCAATGTAAGAAATACCCGTTCCATTTAACGGCTACAGAGATACTGTGTACCGATCTGCATGATTTTGGACAACATCTGTAACAGGGCCAGAACCATCCTCCACCATTATCTCAACGTTTTCCTCGCAACATAATCACTAAAATATTGTCACTGTCGGGCAGAAACCTCGTATTTCGTAAGTTTCAAATGTGTACGTCTTTTGCTAAAGCAAAGCCCTGCTTCATCATACAAGACTGCCGCACAAAACTAGTGAAAACAGCCGATCTACAAGCACACAACGCCTCGCATCGCGAGTCCAATGCGTGTCCAACGGTTTTGGACACAAGGTTTCCACCCGACAACGACGATATGCCATAAATATAAGGTGCTGGGAGTGAAAATTATAATGTAGGGGTGCCTCGGATTAAAAAAAATATTTATGGGCTGCCCTGAGACAAAAACCTTTGGGAACCCCTGCTCTATGGTCTCTAAGGATCAAACGGTGTGGTGGCCAAAAAGCAGTAGCAAGGATCTTGGTTTTATTTATTTATGGGTCTTTGTGCAATAACAAAGGACAATCATCCCCAGTGACATGTTTTAGAATGATTTATAACCATAGACTGTAAAAATATATGGACAGTGCGAAGCCATTGGTTTCTATGCAGCGCAAATGAAGCATTTTGGGTCCTTGTATGGGCTCCACCTTCATCGTGGAAATCCACGTTCATTGGTAGAAAAGGTACCATCTCGAATGCTATTGGCTGCCAGACAGAGCCAGTTTAGTTGGCCACGCCCCCCGCAACTTCATCATCAATTTTAACATAAATGAGACCATATTTGCACAAAAAGCATATCATGGTGATTGAAAGGCAGTTTTTCACTAGCGACAGGAACCATAAAGTATTTAAGACAATGTTTATTAAGGTTAGAAAATCAAAGGGGAAAATTAATGGGGTCCAATGGAGGAAGAAATCTTTTTAGTACCTGGCGGGGGGAAAACAGCGCAACTAGCGGCCAATCATAGAATATTTCTCTTCCGTTTATGCTTCATAAATAATCCAGGCAACAACACCCCTGTTTATAACGCTTTTTATGTTTATTCTTTACGTTTATACTTTATATTTGTCGCCTCTCAGTTTTAACCCCCTCTTTTTGGGATGTGTTTTTAACGGGAGTGCTTTGCTGTTTCGGGACCTTCTGCATAATGAATGCTTTCTACCTTTGGTACTAAGTAAAGTTTGATACCAATACTTTCGTACTCAGGCACATTTGGAGATGTGGACTTTTTGAGCGGTGGTCACAACGCTCCTATACGTGGCCGTGTGTGTGGGTATGTCTGTCTGTCTGCGTCCGTGTCTGTCTGTCTGTCTGTATGTAGCCTACAGTACCTTTTTTGACCACACATGTTATTGTTGCTGTTGTTCAGGCCAGACCAGACACACACACACACACACACACGCACACGCACATGCACACGCACACGCACACGCACACACACACACACACACACACACACACACACACACACACACAGGATGGATACCAGTGGCGGCCTGAGTGACATGCATTTTATTATTAATATTTTGTTTAATATTGTTTTAATATTTTTTATTATATATATACACACAGGTATATATATTTGTTTTGCTGTTGCGCAGCCTCCACGACCACCGCTCAGTTCACACGGGTGTGATTTTATTACCTTTACCTTAAAAAACGACAACTTTCTGGGTTGACTGCCGCGATTTTCGTAGCTTTTAACATCAGGTGCATGTCCATCGTGCACGCGCACAAATCTTGCACGATCTGAGACAATCAATCAAAAGATCCCATGTTAATTCATGCCACCATTGCTGCGCTATGGTGAACGCAGAAGGCAGTGGCCTCAGTGGATCGTGTTGTCCCGCCCCCCAAAAAAATTATTTCTGGTCCCAAACCGGAAGCAATATCTTTGGGGCACTTAGGAACGGTGTCGGTACCATTTTAGCTTGTCTAAAATAACGGCGCGGGGGTCCTGCACTTGGGACTGGCGTCACACAAAACAATGTTGTGATTGGCTTTTGGCTTTGAATTCCTCTTCAAACCTTTATTGAACACGGAAACTAACATTCCCAAAAAATAAAACGTTTCTTAATAATGAAAAATAACTTTTAACAATAAATATCAGTGGCGAGGGACCCCCGGGGACCCTGGTGGTGGGTCGGCGGCGAGGGATAGAGCGGCCTGGAGCAGGTTGGGGCAGTAAACGGTTTAACCCATTCAGAACGGGTACACATTATTGTGTATTATTGTTTTATGCTTTAACTATTAAAAAAATAGCAGATATCCAAGCTCGCAGCGCGGCACCAAGTGCCGCGCTGCGAGCTTGTAGATCTGCTATTTTTGAAAAATCTTGAAGATTTGAATTTTGACCAGATTCTATAAGTGTCTTTTGAATCCTTCTAAGGTTTTTTGAATAAACCTTTGATTCTATGTCAGCAATCTGGCCAGCCATCGTCAAAGAACAGGTCCTTTTCACTTAAAGCCCTCTGTTCTCTGTTCTTGAGAGACTACTATGTCAGTGTTTCTCAAACCTTTTCATGTGAAGGACCCCCAAAATGATATGTATTTGGCCACGGACCCCCATCTCAAAATATTTAGTTCCAGGGACCCCCCAGAAGCAAAATTTGAGTTACGTTCGCTTTGAAAATACATATATTCAAAGATTTGCACACATTTTCAAGACTTTTTCAAAAATAGCAGATCTACAAGCTCGAGTGCCGCGCTGTGAGCTTGTATACCCGCTATTTTTTCACAGGTTAAAGCATTCAATAATTCTAGGCCTAAACAAAACATTAACATACTTTTTTTCCCACCCGCTGCTTTGTACAGATCGACGACGATGAAGCTCGGACTGGTCTCCACGGCGGCGGCAACGCTGCTTCTCCTCCTGGTGGCGGGAGAGGGCGATGCGGACAGGACTCGGGTCTCCGAGTCGCGGACCGGAATCAGCCGGACCCGGCGGGACACGGCCAGCCCGCTGCACGTCGGGGGCATCCGGGACCCCTACGGCCAGTACTGCCGGAAAAAGTACCAGCGCCAGGTGTGCTGTCCCGGCCGCGATGACCAGTGCACCGTGCCCTACCTGGACACCATCTGCTACTGCGACCTCTTCTGCAACCGCACCGTCTCCGACTGCTGCCCCGACTTCTGGGGGCACTGTCTGGGGATAGCGCCACCCTTAGGCATCGGTAAGTCATGACGGACGGAGCCGAGGCGAGTTTGTGTGTGTGTGTGTGTGTGTGTGTGTGTGTGTGTGTGTGTGTGTGTGTGTGTGTGTGTGTGTGCAGGGGCGTCACACCAAATTCTGGGCCCTGGGTACAAGGATTCACTGCGGGCCCCCCATGAATGTTAACTATTGAAAAATAGCAGCTTTACAAGCTTGCAGCGTGGCACCGAGTGCCGCACTGTAAGCTTTTAGATCCGCTATTTTGAAAAAAAAAAATAATAATAATTAAAATGTGTGCAAGAAACCTATGTTTCCATGTCAGTGGTGCTCAAACCTTTTCATGTGAAGGACCCCCAAGATGATATGTATTTGCCCACGGACCCCCATCTCAAAATATTTAGCTCCATGCAGGGACCCCCCCCAGAAGCAAAATTTGAGTTACAAATGTTCGCTTAAAAAATGCATATATTCAAAGATTTTCACCCATTTTCACGACTCTCAGCGTGGCACCCGGTGCCGCACTGAGCTTGTATATCTGCTATTTTTCAATAGCTAAAGTTACTAGGGCCCCTCCACCTTGGGCCCTAGTAACTCAGTCACCCCCCCTTGATGCCCCTGTGATGCCAGAGGTTGTGATTTGCTAGCCAAGGAGTTTGTTTGCAAAGTTTGGTATGGATAGGAGCAACAGTGGCGGAGATAAGAGTTGGGCAAAAGTGTGACGTGACATGACGGACAGAGGGAGCTTTTCATAGTAACTTGCGACCTGGCGGTCGCAATAAACATGATAATATAAAAAAAAAAGACCTACAGTAAAAGTACTAAAACATCATGGCAAGAATATCAGTCGAAGAAAGTGCATAGTGCAGAATGCAAAGAGTTATTGCACATTCACTTTGCGCTGTCATTTGATAGTATAATGGCCTGTGGGAGAAAAAAAGGTTCCTCAGCCTGCTAGTGCTTGCTTTGAGGATCTTGTGTCCCTTCACCATTTTGGACTTTAGAGGGGAGAAAAGTCTTATAATCCTCTTCCCACAACTGTTAGTATGTGTAGTGATGCGCGGAAGCGGGGATTGAACCCGGGACTCCCACTGGCCAGACCGACGCACAAACCGTCGTGCCAATAGGACTGAGCCCGATTGGGTAGGGCTGTTGTGGGCTGATTCATGCTGTACTAACTATGGGGGCTACATATTAGCATTGGACAGCAAAGATTAGAGCTGATTTATAAGGCTGCAACAAAGTCAGGCTTTCGCCTCCCAACACGCGTGGCTACAGTACACTGTTAAAAGGGCAGATATTGACCTCTTCGGGTCCATTTATGCACTTCCAGGGTTAAACGGAGACCACCTTACTGTTTGTGCAGAGGTGTAAAATGTGCCAGCAGTATCAGGGGCCCTACCCAGGGATGTGCAGAGAATGTTAGAGAGGCAGGGGCTGAAATTTCTAAAAGGGCCTTTTCGTGGAAATATCGAAAATAGCAGACCTCCAAGCTCAACTTGGAGGTCAGCTATTTTCGGTGCTTGATACCACACTGAACTAACCATTATCAAGTCAATACTGGAGTGGCGTAACGGTATGGATTTCTACACAGAGAGGGCAATTCATTCAACATAAGATGCTACATTCAAGTTCAGGAGAGTTTGGACAAGGCAATTCTCTTGAATGCTGCCTTCAGAGTATGGCATGGAAAGAGGGCATTTTGCATTTCTTTCACCATAGTGAAAACTGCATTCATGGTCTGGAGAGGGCACTTTTTACAGACGGGTCAAGGGGCAGGGGCTCAAGCCTATGGCAAGCCGTTTAACATTTAATCGATTCACCCTCCTATCCGTAATGTATGTTTTAGATATCCGAAATCACGTTTCTCCTAGTGAAAACTGCATTCTCACTAGTCATAATTGTAATTAAAGATATCCATAATAACAATCTTACTGGTAAAAATTGCAAGATATCCGTATTTAAACCCCTCAAAATTCCATTTCAGATATCCTTAATTCCTCAAATATATATATATATATATATATATATATATATATATATATATATAAGTGGCCATTTTAACATTAAATAGCTAGACTGGATATGTATTCAAGATATTTATAATTGAGTCATTCCTAATCAAAACTGAAGTTTATGATATCTGTAATTGAGTTATTCCTTGTCAAAAATAATGTTTCTACTAGGAGAAACTGAATTATAGATATCCAAAAACTTGAATTTTGACTAGGAAGAACTCAATTAACCCTATCTTGAATACATAGTCAGTCTACCTATTAAATGTTAAAACGGCTTGCCAAACTAGCCCCCTTTGATGTCTGTGTGTGCACGTGCCTGGCCCTATATACCTGAGAACGGAGCGCAGCAGAGAACAGTAGCGTTCTTATGAGCCCAGAGAGAGCCATGGAGGAGACGGGGAGGCGGGGTAGAGAGGGATGAATGGAGGTCAGCAGAAAGAATGCAGGCTATGCGAACGAAAAGGGGGGAGAAAGTCAGCGGTTAGCGGGAGAGGTCGCGACAGGTATGTGCTCCGGAGACAACGGAGGTGACGGGCCATGCAGACAGTTGTGGTGGGACATGCACGCACTTGCACCACCGCATAAGCTTTTGCCCGCGCGCGGCGCGCACGCGTGTACTTCAAAAGGGTTCAAAAAGTTGACCTTTCTTTATTATACGGGAGGTCATTAATTTTTGTCCGACACTTGGTTTGTTCTGCAGGAAATTACTTCTTAGAACACCACACGCACACACAGGCATACGGTACATTATTTACATTTCGAAAACAGAAGTAAAGGATCGTGTGGATGTCAGACTTGACGTGGCCCGGCCTGTGAATGTCTATGACGTCAGTCGTCTATGACATTGTCTAATTTATGATGTCTTGAGTCCAAATTTGGGCAGCGAGGTTTCAGCCATGATCAGATCCCCTTGACTTCAATCACAGGATGACAGTTGAGCATACTGTAAGTCAGGAGTTCTCAAACTTTTTGGGCGATCAGTACCCCCTTTTCCTGATTGCTTAATCACGTTCACAGCACGTTCACATACAGTACATTATATGTAGTGTAAGAAACACAGGATAAGATGTTGATTTACTTTGTGCAAAAAAAAAAGGAAATCATATAATGTAGTGTGCAGGGGTCTTCAACGTTTTCAGGCCAAGGACCCCTTAGTTGAGAGAGAGATGAAGCAGGGACCCCCACAACCTTATCATAGATTCCATATAGTTTCAATGTTTGACAGCACAGTTGTCAGTGTATTTTGGATTCATGTCAATTTATGTTTTCAGATATTTAACCGCTTGAACCGTCAATACTTACTAAACTTGACCTTTCACTCTATAATTAGTCATCTCTTTTTCCCCTCTACACCAAAGCCCTTTGCCAAAAATAGACGATCTACAAGCTCACAACGCCTCGCGCTGTGAGGCGTTGTGAGCTTGTAGATCTGCTATTTAAAGTTCTCAGGATAAGGACATCAGGGTTCAAGTGATTAATATAAAAAAAGAAGAACAAAGTTTCTATCACAGATTTGAAGGACCCCTTGTAGTAACTCTGGGGACCCCCTAGGGGTCCCAGACCCCCTGTTGAAGACCACTGATGTACTGTATGTGAACGTGATGCTCCGTAAAGGGGCAGCACTGATAGGTGCCAGCTAGGATTAAACATAACAGTAAAATAAATGTTTCTACTTTCCATTTTCTCTCAAGTACCCACTGCAGTACCTCTGCGTACCCCTAGGGGTACGCGTACCCCCATTTGAGAAACAATGCGGAAAAAAGTGGAAAACACAGATCCCATCACGATTTGTGAAACTGGAGGACCCAAAAGCAGACACAAACACAATGTCAAAGAAGTCCAAGGGTGTTTATTAAAACAACGCAGGGAGGAAGGGGGAAGCGGGTGGCCGTCGGTTGGAGCCAGAGTTGATTTTGTCGACTAAAACTATGACGAAAAATGTTTGTCGACTGTGTTTTTTTCAGTGACTGAAACTAAATAAAAAATAAATAAAAACTAAGCTGTGATGACTAAAGCTATAAGACTAAATATATTGACGATTTTGTCAACAAAATAAAACTAGACTAAAACGTTAAGGAGGGACTAGTGCATGTTTGGTTGCTCTGAAGTGTTGCATGCTGAAAATAGACGATCTACAAGCTCACGTTGTGAGCTTGTAGATCGGCTATTTTCAGCACGCAACCAAGTGTAAAATCAGTCATTACGATGTCATCAAGGCCTGCCAAAATACATTTCAGTTGACTAAATCAACTGTAGATTTAGTCACCATAAAATCTTATGATATTTAGTCGACTAAAATTTGATTAAAACTAAAGCTTTTCAGGTGACTAAATTAAGACTAAAACTAAATTACATTTTATTCAAATGACAATGACTAAAACTAAATCAAAATTTGCTGTCAAAAACAACACTGGTTGGAGCAAGCTGAGGCAAGCAGAGCAGGCAGAGCAGGTGAGTGAGGTGCTGAGGCACGCCAGTATTGTGTCCATAGGACGCGAGCCTCGGCTTGCGGTTAGCCGAGATGGGCCGTCACTGGGGTGGGGAGCGCTCCGCTATGTGTTCACTTGGACCGCACGCGAGGCGGTGTAGACATAAAATAGGGAAGGGGGGAGGGGAATTACGATCCCGTCCCTAACGGAACATAACTAAGGCGGCGTTGAATCATCGCAAGCGAACTTCGCAACTTCCGCCACGGTGACTCGCTCGCAGGGGTGTCACACCACATTCTGGGCCTTATTCAAGGATTCACTCACCTCACATTTTGTGCTTTAACTATTGAAAAACAGCAGATACACAAGCTCGCAGAGCTTGTGTATCTGCTATTATCTGCTATTTTTGAAAAATCGTGAACATTTGTGCAAGTCTTTGAATATTTCAAATCCTTCTAAGGTTTTTTGAAAAACTATGTCAGTGGTGCTCAAACCTTTCCATGTGAAGGACCCCCAAAATGATATGTATTTGGCCACGGTCAAAATATTTAGTTCCAGGGACCCCCCAGAAGCAAAATTTGACTTACAAATGTTCACTTAAATATATTCAAAGATTTGCACACATTTTCATGACTTTTCAAAAATAGCAGATCTACGAGCTTGCAGCGCGGCACTCGTGCCGTGCTGTGAGCTTGTATCTGCTATTTGTCAATAGCTAAAGTATAAAATAATTAAGGCCCCTCCACCTTGGGCCCTATATAACTCGCCTTAGCTCTCTCGGCGGTGCCTCTCGTGTTCGCTTGAAACGGCACGCCTCCGACGCGGTCACAAATTCCCTTGCCTCTCAACTCCTTTGGAAACAATAACAGCCGGAGGCACAGGAGATGTGGAGGACCAGCCAAAAACACAAAGCAACACAAACTAGCTTGCAAAAATCACAAAACTATAATACCAAGAGTCTCTGGAAATAATTCACTATAGGAGTAGTTGGCCAGAAGCTTTCACACCACAACGTGAAGCTGACAAACGATGTCTGGCAAAGAGAGAAGAGCGGGGTTTTAAATGGAGGTTGATGGGTTGACAAGGGAACAGGTAACAGGTGTGCCACGCTGGAAGCTGCATGGAGCCAAGCCCACGCTCACTTCCCCCTTAACTTCAAGGAAGATCAAAGAAGGAATGGACACCAACGTCATTTTAGGCTCTATGGCCATCCGCCATGAAACTTTGGGTGGCGGAAGTGGCACCGGAGGTTCTGTGAATAACATTAGCGGTGCCACCTCCGCCACCCAAAGTGTCATGGCGCATGGACCGTGTTGTGCCAACTTCCGGGTGGGTGTCTTCTCCTTCTTTGAGCCTTCTTGCTTCACTTCCCCCTTGGCTGTTTCATGGTTGCTGTTGCTACTGTCACACCTGAATCTCTGCATGGTGATTACATGGTGCTTGTTCAGTGATTTGAATCAGCTGTGTAGAGCAGTGTTTCTCAACCACTGTGCCTGGGGACCTTTGGTGTGCCCCTGAGAAGGGTCAAGTGTGCCCCTTGAAACTGCTTGAAAGCCAGTAGGCCTATTGTATTTATCATTTTAAAAATGATTTAAACTAGTGAAAACAGCCGATCTACAAGCAACGCCTCGGCGTTGTGTGCTTGTAGATATGCTGTTTTCACTACTGTTGTGCGACAGCTTTGTATGATGAAGCAGGGCTTTACTTTGCCAAGAAACGTACACATTTCTTAAACTTGGAGATACAAGGTTTCTTCCCGACAGTGACGATATTTACACCCCTGTATTATGTTGGTGTGCCCATGGATTCTTGGGATATGAAAAGTGTGCCCATGCAGAAAAAAGGTTGAGAAACACTGGTGTAGAGGAAGTGAAGCACACATTTTTTCCCCAGTAAGCTTGTTGGGAAACTTGTGGATACAGTAAGTGATTTTTTTTAGACGGCTAGGCCAGTGGATCTCAAACGTTTACATTTCAAGGTCCCTTCCCTTAACTCTGACAGTATACAAATGGAACCAAATCCATTTGGTTCCAGTTTCAGACTTGTAAGGGTCATTTTAGATGAAAATGTGGAGGAGGACTTGTGATGTCACTGGCAAGAGAACAATGGTGGACAAAGTACTCACATATTTTACTTAAGTAAAAGTATCAATACTGTATTATAGAAATACTCCGTTAGGGTGCCCACACACCAAAATACCTAGAGTGGAATCCGCCAATGCATTTCAATGAGAATAGAGCGTTTTTTTGCAGAAATCATCTACTGGCAAAAAACGCTCCATTCTCATTGAAATCCATTGGCGGATTCCACTCTAGGTATTTTGGTGTGAGGGCACCCTAACAAGTAAAAGTCCGGAATTTCCAAATGTACTTGAGTAAAAGTACGAAAGTGTTGGCATCAAAATGTACTTAAAGTACCAAAAGTACAAAATGTTTGAAAATAGTATAAAATAGGGCTAAAGTGGATTAATGCATGTTTTATAGCATAATCATTTATATACAAAGTAACAAGTAACTAAAGTTTTCATATAAATGTAGTGGAGTAAAAGTACAATATTTGGATCTGAGATGTAGTGGCAAGTAGTAACGGCTGCAGCCTGCGGGAAGGCGTCTGCGAGTCTGCAGACCTGGCGTCTGCGAGTCTGCAGACCCAGCACTGCAGACCCAGGTCAACCTCTCTACTGCTCCCAGTGGCAGCCAGGCGGAGCCGCTCGATTGTCCACGACATTGCAAGCGGCGCGAAGGCCAGCGGACCTTGGTCCTGCTCTTCGCCCCCGAGCGCCGCAGGCGCGAGTGGCCGCGAAGAGCGGGCCAGGCGCGAGTTACGAAGCCGTGGTGAATGCAATCGTTCTATTTATGCCCAGGCCGTAAGGCCTGGGCAAGCCCACGATAAACATCAGCATTGATGGCTGAATGGATAGCGTCGCCGACTTGAGTGCCAGAGATCACTAGATCGAATCTCACCGTCGCCCCACGACGCCCTGTCCAAGTCACTAAGTAGTATGGGGTCTGCAGGTCTGCAGACCCGGGTCTGCAGACGCGGGTCTGCAGGTCTGCAGACCCGGGTGCGGTGCAGACTTCCCGCAGGCTGCAGCGGTTAGCTTCTCTGTAGTGGAGTAAAATCATATGAGTCATCATGCTGCATCATATGATGCAAAATGCATCATCATTCATGCTGAAACACTAAAATATCTCAAAACACTGATTGAACACAAAAAATAACTCAGGATTGTGTTGATCGTGTCCCAAACAACAATAAAATACGATCTGGTTGCCCCAGAGGTGAACTGGCCCTTTAAGTAAATCTACTTACTTTACACCACTGCAAGAGAAACCCATCGTTATACCTACTTGAACACACATATATGTGTATTTTTTCAGTTCCTTCCTTGTCAGTTTGAGTTACTTTTGCCTTGTCATACTGGTAGTTTATCATGAAATAGACACAATCCCCCAGAGAGAATTGGTGTTTTGACGGATTGGGATATATGGCCCTAAATCAAGCTGCGCTGTGTCTCCTTACAGGCCTCTCCCTCTACGCACCACCACATGCCTGCAAACAGGGGTGTTGCACCAAATATGGGCCCTGGGTACAAGGATTCACTACGGGCCACCCATGAATTAATGTTCCTCATAGGGGGAGCGGGTTAGAGTCCCCCTATGAGACTGGAAACGCATTATTACACGTTATTTTGTGCTTTAACTATTGGAAAAATAGCAGATATACAAGCTCAAGTCTTTGAATATTTCAAATCCTTCTAAGGTTTTTTGAAAAAGCTATGTTTCTATGTCCGTGGTGCTCAAACTTTTTCATGTGAAGGACCTCCAAAATGATATGTATTTGGCCACGGACCCCCATCTCGATATATTTAGTAATTCCCAAGACCCCCCAGAATCCAAATTTGAGTTGCTAAAGTTCGCTTAAAAAAGATTTGCACACATTTTCACGACTTTTCAAAAATAGAAGATCTAGAAGCTCGCAGCGCGGCCCGCGGTGCCACGCTGTGAGCTTGTATATCTGCTATTTTTCAATAGCTAAAGTATAAATTGATGAAGGCCCCTCCACCTTGGGCCCTAGTAACTCAGTGCCCCCCCCCCCCCCCCCCCCTTGTGCCGCCCCTGGCCTGCAAACACATTTATAACTCATAGGCTTCATAATTCATTATTCCCAGTCAGTCAATCAGTGTATACTGTGTATGCCCTCTATCTCCCGGTGGGGTTGGTTTGGAGAACGCCCTTTTATTGTACAAATATTAAGATCATCGTCAGTGTGTTTGCTGGATAAATCAAAACAGTTTACACAATCCATATTCAAGCGTGGTTAAAAAGGCAGATCGCTATCGGCCCACATACCACAGTAGTGGAAAGGGTACTGACATAGTACACGTAGAAAGCAATGTAGAAATGGGTTACTAAAAGTCTAAGGGCACTATTTCCGTCCATGCTAAACCCCTAAACTTGTTTGCCTTTTTAAATAATTCAAATTGCCGATCTACGTTGTGAGCTTGTAGATCGGCTATTTGAACTATTTAAAAATGCTTTTCAAAATAGTAAAAAAAAAAAAAAGACAAAGAGGTTTAGGCGTTTAGGGCAGGGGTCTTCAACGTGTTCAGGCCAAGGACCCCTTTAGTTGAGAGATGAAGCAGGGACCCCCACAACCTTTTCATATAGTTTTATTATTTGACAGCACAATCATCAGTGTATTTTGGATTCATGTCAGTTTGTGTTTTCAGATATTAAACCACTTGAACCATCAATACTTTATAAACTTGACCTTTCACGCTGTACTAAGTCTGCTCTTTTTCCCTTCTACACTAGAGCTCTTTGCCGAAAATAGCAAATCTGCTATTTTTGGCTAAAGTTCTCATCATAGAAAAGTCCGGAATTCAAAATGTACTTGAGTGAAAGTGTTGTCGTCAAAATGTACTTAAAGTACCAAAAGTAAAAGTACAAAATGTTAATAGCAGATTTACACTCACTTACACTCAGACAGTGTGACCTCCGCTCAAAAACCTTATACCAGGGACGTGCAGAGAATGTTAGAGAGGCAGGGGCTCCTAAAAGGGCCTTTTGGTGAAAATATTGAAAATAGCAGACCTCCAATATTTTCGGTGCTTGATACCACACTAAACTAAGCATAATCAAGTGAATACTGGAGATGTGGCGTAACGGCATGGATTTCTACAAAGAGAGGGCAATTCTTTCAACGTAAGATGCTGCATTCAAGTTCAGGAGAGTTCTCTTGAATGCTGCCTTCAGGTATGGCATGGAAAGAGGGTATTTGCATTTCTTTCACCACAGTAAAAACTGTGGTCTCCAGACCACATTCATGGTCTGGAGAGGGCACTTTTTACAGGCGGATAAAAGGGCAGGGGCTCAAGCCCCCTTTGATGTCCATGTGTGAACATGCCTGCTTTATACCACTGGTTAGAAGGCAGATTGTTATCAGCCACATACCAACAGGGCTCTGTGGCTTAACCCATTAGCTCACTGACCACACACTGACCACACACTGACCACACACTGACCACAGAATAATCAAACCAAACATGTCTCTTTCCGATCCCTCTCGCTCTCAGGACATTAAAGGAGTAGTTCACCCCCAAAATGACTTTGTTACTATTGATTACTCACACCATTGAGACTTGAGTAACATAATATTTGTTCCCCATTCAGAATCAATGGGGGTAAATTTACTATAATAATTTTTGTCTTAGGAATGCAGCAAACATCCACAAATATTATTGAACTCATGTCTCCATGGGGGGGGGGGGGGGGATAATCAATAGGAAAAAAAAGTCATTTTAAAGTAAAGTAATGACATTCCTGGAGGTGTGGGCATAAATGTGCGTGTTGTTCTTGCGTAGATGTAATGCTTTATTTATTTATTTTTTTACTTAGTGTCTAATACAGGGGTCTTCAACGTTTTCAGGCCAAGGACCCCTTAGTTGAGAGAGAGAGATGAAGCAGGGACCCCCACAACCCATATATAGTTTCATTGTTTGACAGCATAATAATCAGTGTATTTTGGATTCATGTCAATTTGTGTTTTCAGATATTTAAAGGGCCACCTCACCTCTGCTGTCACTAGTACATGCTGAAATACTAAAATATTAAAAAAAAAAAAAAAAAACAGATTGAACACAAAAAATAACTCAGACCATTTCTCCCATAGGTGAAATGGTCCTTTAACCACTTGAACCATCAATAAACTTGACCTTTAATTAGTCTGCTCTTTTTCCCCTCTACACCAACCTCTTTGCCGAAAAAGTTTTGAGCTTGTAGATCTGCTATTTTTGGCTAAAGTTTTCAGAATATGGTTAATATAGAAAAGGAGGGGAAAAACAGCTTTATATCACACAAAGATTTTGAGGACCCCCTGTAGCAACTCTGAGGACCCCCATAGGGGTCCCGGACCCCCTGTTGAAGACCCCTGGTCTAGACTTAGTTAACAGGACCCGAGTTGTGTTTGTGTCTGTTGTACTTGGAAAGTTGTGGGACGTTGTGAGCCTGTAGATCTGCTGTTTTTGGCTAATGTTCCCAGCAGAATAAGGAATGCTTTGGTTCATATTAAAGGATATCAAATTGGAGGATATTAAATTGTTACTTCCACCGTGCCGGGCCGCATTTAATTCATTTCGATTGTGATGTGATGTTTTCGCCTGAAAAAGAGCACAGGGACGTATGATTTAGTCAATATGGGGGGCACTCTCCACTCCGACATGTCGCCACTCCAACATTGACTTCTTATTGTCGGAGTGGCAACACTTCCATAGAGGTTAGGTTTAGGGTTAGTGTCGGAATGGAGACATGTCGTAATCAGTGATGTAAAGTAACTACGTAGATTTACTTAAAGGGATATTTCACTTTCAAAATATCTTTTGGTCATTTTATCGTCTAATCAGGCTTTTATGAACACTGAACAGTTTTTAATTTGCTTGATTCAATATTTAGATATTTGATGTAAATGTTATCAAGAGGCTTGATCCAGAGCCTCTCCACACACACACACCCATTTTAACTTCAAACTCCATATTAACCATGATAGATTCATTAAAAACACCCATTATATTTTTCTGATGACTCATACTACCCTCCTAATACGTGAGCAGGCCGTATTTTTTCCGATAACTTTTTTCATTTATTTGTAATAATTCTTTGGGAAAGTGAAAAAAATGTAATACAAAAATGAATTACTAAAAATAAATGAAAAAAGTTATCAAAAAAATACGGCCTGCTCACGTATTAGGAGGGTAGTTTGAGTCACCAGAAAAAAATAATGTTTTTTTTTAATGAATCTATCATGGTTAAAATGGAGTTTGAAGTTGCAATGGGTGTGTGGGGAGAGGCCCCGGGCCTGGAGGGCCTGGTAACATTTACATCAAATATCTAAATATTGAATGAAACAACTAAATATCTGTTCAGGGTGTTCATAAAAGCCTGATTAGATGATAAAATGACCAAAAGTTTTTTTGAAAGTGGAATATCCCTTTAAGTACTGTACTTAAGTACAGTTTGGAGGCATTTGTACTTTACTTGGGTATTTCCAATGTCCAATACTTTTACTTCTACTCCTCTACATCTTGGATTCACATATTGTACTTTTACTCCACTACATTCATTTGAAAACTTTAGTTACTAGTTACTTTGCAGGTGTAAATCATAATATTATAAAATACACATTAACCCACTTTAGCCCAATTTTATACCTCGGCTATTTGAAAATAGCAGATCTACAAGCTCACAACGCGTCGCGATGCGACGCGTTGTGAGCTTGTAGATCTGCTATTTTCAAACATTTAATACTTTTACTTTTGGTACTTTAGGAGCATGGGGGGGGGGACAGGGGTGGCTTTGCGGGGGCCCCCAGTACGGGCCCCATGCCCTGGGCCCCAAGCCCTAGTGGGCCCCATGCCCTGGGCCCCAAGCCCTAGTGGGCCCCATGCCCTGGGCCCCAAGCCCTAGTGGGCCCCATGCCCTGGGCCCCAAGCCCTAGTGGGCCCCATGCCCTGGGTCTCTGAGCAGGCCACAAAGCAGTAGGTAAGCCGGTCAGGGGCCCTGGGGACCTTAGAGCAGAAGCCAGCTGGTGGATTACTGGAGATCCCAGTCCACTACAGCACCGGCTCCAGTGGCGAAATTAGACCTTATTCCCCATGGGTTTTCGTTGGTTGCTGTCGGAAAGAAACCTCCTATTGTCTTAGCTTAACTATCTGTGTTTTTGTCGTAAATTAGTTCTTACTTGAACATACTACAGCAGGGCTACTCAACTTGATGGCTCAGGGGCCAGTCAGCAAAATACAAAAAGTCCAAGGGCCGTGAGCTAAAAATTACGATCCTATTTCGGACATTTAGGTCAGTGTTTCTCAACCTTTTTTCTGCATGGGCACACTTTTCATGTCCCAAGAATCCATGGGCACGCCAACATAATACGGGGGTGTAAATATCGTCACTGTCGGGAAGAAAACTTGTATCTCCAAGTTTCAAATGTGTACGTTTCTTCGCAAAGTAAAGCCCTGCTTCATCATACAAGGCTGTCGCACAACAGTTGTGAAAACAGCAGATCGTTGAAATCATTTTTAAAATGATAAATACAATACTGGCTTTCAAGCAGTTTCAAGGGTCACACTTGACCCTTCTCAGGGTCACACCAAAGGTCCCCAGGCACAGTGGTTGAGAAACACTGGTTTAGACAATGATTTTGTAACACACTAGTCTAATGAAGCAAGGAAAAACCCAAACCCCATTGAACAAAAATATTGTCATGGTATGATTAATAATACGGTTTCTTCTTTTGGAACAAACAAAATAGCAAAAAGGCCAAAACATATAAACAAGACAAAAAAGATTTCTGCCCACGGGCTGCAGCAAGCATGTGCACACAAAGACATCAAAGGGGGCTTGAGCCCCTGCCCTTTTATCCGTCTGTGAAAAGTGCCCCCTCCAGACCATGAATGCAGTTTTTACTGTGGTGAAATAAATGCAAATGCTCTCTTTCCATGCCATACCTGAAGGCAGCATTCAAGAGAATTGCCTTAATTGTCGAAACTCTCTTGAATGTAGCATCTTATGTTGAAAGAACTGTGTAGAAATCCATGCCGTAACTTACGCCACATCTCCAGTATTGACTTGATTATGCTTAGTTCAGTGTGGTATCAAGCACCGAAAATAGCCGACCTCCAAGCTCACAATGCGTTGCAGCATGACACGTTGTGAGCTTGGAGGTCGGCTATTTTCTATATTTTTATCAAAAGGCCCTTTTAGAAATGTCAGCCCCTGCCTCTCTAACATTCTCTGCACGTCCCTGGGCCGCAGGTTGAATAGCGCTGTAACACAGCGTCACACAAAAGCATCAAAAGTAGCAGATCTGCACAGCTCGAAATGAGGCGCGAAGCGTTTGGGAAAGCACACAGAGTGCACACTATAGCGCATTCACAAATAGTGATTTTTAGTATTCTAATTATTCAACCTCAAAGTATTCGAATAGTCGAATATTCGACAGGACTGGCCAAACTGTCAAATATTAAGTAAGCAAGAGGCGAACATTGTGAAAATAGCAGATCTACATGCTCACAACGCCTCGCAACGCAAGGCGTTGTGAGCATGTAGATCTGTTATTTTCAAAATATTTATCTGCTGAACCGAGTCACATCAAATGTAACACTTACAATTCCAAGTGCTTGTCAGGGTGGGGGTCCCCAGTTCAAATATGTTTATTTTGGGGGTCACGGCCAAAAAGGGTTTGAGAACCCCTGGTATAGAGCATTAACAAATTCATCCACCATGGGGAATTGACAACTCATTCTTATGACTTCCTATCTCGCCAAGCTTTATAAACCATATATTTTCTAAAGAGAAAACAATAATAAAAAATAAATAAACAAGCGAATATTCGACTTCGGAGAACAACGTCGAATAGTGACTTTGATATTCGAATATTCGAATATTTGGTGAATTTCCTAGTGCACACACTGACAAAACCACACCACCAACAGAAACACTTCCAGCAGCAGCAGCAGCACACAAACAAACCGTAAAGCAGGTTACAGGTGTGGTGTGGTGTGGTGTGGTGTGGTGTGGTGTGGTGTGGTGTGGTGTGGTGTGGGGAGTGGGGGAGGCCAGGGACGGATTAACCCCCGCAAGGGCCCCTGACCGATATTTTTTTAGGGCCCCACCAACTCCCCACCATAACCCCGCCTCCCTCCCGACGCGCACTACCCAGCTCGGAATTTAAGCCATGATGATCATCTGTGGGCCAAGAAAGCACCTGTAGACAACAGAGGAGGGGCCCACACATTTGATATTTGATTAACGTATACATTTAATTTGAGTAAATTGTCAATGGCCAGTTGGAAAAAAATAGCAGATATACAAGCTCACAGCGCAGCACTGAATTCTGAATATTTCAAATCCTTCTAAGGTTTTCTATGTCAGTGGTGCTCAAACTTTTTCATGTGAAGGACCCCCAAGGGCCCCTGACAGCCAAGGGCCCCTGGCAACGGCCCCACCGACCCGATGGTTAATCCAGCCCTGGGGGAGGCGTCAGGCCAGCGCGTGTTGGTACAAACAGGGTTTGAGTGTCTCGGAGAGGCAGACAAAGAGGGAGAGAGAGAGAGAGAGAGAGAGAGAGAGAGAGAGAGAGAGAGAGAGAGAGAGAGCTAGGCACGGACAATACGTCGAATAGAAAGCTTGTGTATTATGTTGCCTTGGGGCGTTTCGTGCACGTGTGTGTGTTTGTGTGTGTGCGGAGACGTGCAGAGAAGAATGTTAGAGAGGCAGGGGCTGAAGTGTCTAAAAGGGCCTTTTGGTGGGAATATCGAAAATAGCAGACCTCCAAGCTCACAACGTTGTGAGCTTGGAGGTGGGCTATTTTGGGTGCTTGATACCACACTGAACTAAGCATACATCAAGTCAACACTGGAGATGTGGTGTAACGGCATGGGTTTCTCTACACAGAGAGGGCAATTCTTTCAACATAAGATGCTGCATTCAAGTTCAGGAGAGTTTGGACAAGGCAATTCTCTTGAATGAGGCCGTCAGGTATGGCATGGAAAGGGGGTGTTTGCGTTTCGTTCACCATGGCGTCAGTTCAGAAAAAGCTAAGGTATGGCAATATGACTGGTGTCTTGCACGCGCGCCTTTGCGCGAAGGCGCGCGTGCAAGACACCAGTCATGTTGCCATACGTTAGCAACAGGCATGATACATTTATTTTCAGAAGTTTTCCCCACGTTTCTATGGGCTGGATTTCTTGGGCTGGATATGGCAGCCTGGAACGGTTGTTCAAGTGCAGCTAAACTTGGCATGTTAGTAAACATGCCACAATTTACAATAATGCATTGCACCTCTGCAGCTGACCTGCAGAACCTGGATATATACCATTCTGTCAAGATGGGGAGAAGTGTGGAGAATATAATTATAATACCTTGTTAAAGTGACCAATTTGTATTTTACGCTTTTTGTGGTCATCTTTTTATAGAAACACATATATGAAGCTTAACCTTTTTCTATTAAATATTTCCGAAACATTATTTTTATTTTAGCGTCAGTTTTTTCAAGAAAAAGTTGAGTATAGCTCCTTTAAGAATCAAAATGGAACCCTTTGTGGTTTTGTGACTCTGAGAGTGAGCGAATAGAACCAAAATGGATCTGTTTAATTAGGATTTGTCAGGATTTTACATTGTAGATCGGGGTCCCGGAGATAAAAGATCGTATCGAATGTGGGTTTGTGGCCAAATGCATATGGTTGCTGTCGGAAAGAAACCTCCTATTGTCTTAGCTTAACTATCTGTGTTTTTGTCGTAAATTAGTTCTTACTTGAACATACTACAGCAGGGCTACTCAACTTGATGGCTCAGGGGCCAGTCAGCAAAATACAAAAAGTCCAAGGGCTGTGAGCTAAAAATTACGATCCTATTTCGGACATTTAGGTCAGTGTTTCTCAACCTTTTTTCTGCATGGGCACACTTTTCATGTCCCAAGAATCCATGGGCACGCCAACATAATACGGGGGTGTAAATATCGTCACTGTCGGGAAGAAACCTTGTATCTCCAAGTTTCAAATTTGTACGTTTCTTCGCAAAGTAAAGCCCTGCTTCATCATACAAGGCTGTCGCACAACAGTTGTGAAAACAGCAGATCGTTGAAATCATTTTTAAAATGATAAATACAATACTGGCTTTCAAGCAGTTTCAAGGGGCACACTTGACCCTTCTCAGGGTCACACCAAAGGTCCCCAGGCACAGTGGTTGAGAAACACTGGTTTAGACAATGATTTTGTAACACACTAGTCTAATGAAGCAAGGAAAAACCCAAACCCCATTGAACAAAAATATTGTCATGGTATGATTAATAATACGGTTTCTTCTTTTGGAACAAACTAAATAGCAAAAAGGCCAAAACATATAAACAAGACAAAAAAGATTTCTGCCCACGGGCTGCAGCAAGCATGTGCACACAAAGACATCAAAGTGGGCTTGAGCCCCTGCCCTTTTATCCGTCTGTGAAAAGTGCCCCCTCCAGACCATGAATGCAGTTTTTACTGTGGTGAAAGAAATTTAAATGCTCTCTTTCCATGCCATACCTGAAGGCAGCATTCAAGAGAATTGCCTTAATTGTCGAAACTTTCTTGAATGTAGCATCTTATGTTGAAAGAACTGTGTAGAAATCCATGCCGTAACTTACGCCACATCTCCAGTATTGACTTGATTATGCTTAGTTCAGTGTGGTATCAAGCACCGAAAATAGCCGACCTCCAAGCTCACAATGCGTTGCAGCATGACACGTTGTGAGCTTGGAGGTCGGCTATTTTCTATATTTTTATCAAAAGGCCCTTTTAGAAATGTCAGCCCCTGCCTCTCTAACATTCTCTGCACGTCCCTGGGCCGCAGGTAGCGCTATAACACAGCGTCACACAAAAGCATCAAAAGTAGCAGATCTGCACAGCTCGAAATGAGGCGCGAAGCGTTTGGGAAAGCACACAGAGTGCACACTATAGCGCATTCACAAATAGTGATTTTTAGTATTCTAATTATTCGACCTCAAAGTATTCGAATAGTCGAATATTCGACAGGACTGGCCAAACTGTCAAATATTAAGTAAGCAAGAGGCGAACATTGTGAAAATAGCAGATCTACATGCTCACAACGCCTCGCAACGCAAGGCGTTGTGAGCATGTAGATCTGTTATTTTCAAAATATTTATCTGCTGAACCGAGTCACATCAAATGTAACACTTACAATTCCAAGTGCTTGTCAGGGTGGGGGTCCCCAGTTCAAATATGTTTATTTTGGGGGTCACGGCCAAAAAGGGTTTGAGAACCCCTGGTATAGAGCATTAACAAATTCATCCACCATGGGGAATTGACAACTCATTCTTATGACTTCCTATCTCGCCAAGCTTTATAAACCATATATTTTCTAAAGAGAAAACAATAATAAAAAATAAATAAACAAGCGAATATTCGACTTCGGAGAACAACGTCGAATAGTGACTTTGATATTCGAATATTCGAATATTTGGTGAATTTCCTAGTGCACACACTGACAAAACCACACCACCAACAGAAACACTTCCAGCAGCAGCAGCAGCAGCACACAAACAAACCGTAAAGCAGGTTACAGGTGTGGTGTGGTGTGGTGTGGTGTGGTGTGGTGTGGTGTGGGGAGTGGGGGAGGCCAGGGACGGATTAACCCCCGCAAGGGCCCCTGACCGATATTTTTTTAGGGCCCCACCAACTCCCCACCATAACCCCGCCTCCCTCCCGACGCGCACTACCTAGCTCGGAATTTAAGCCATGATGATCATCTGTGGGCCAAGAAAGCACCTGTAGACAACAGAGGAGGGGCCCACACATTTGATATTTGATTAACGTATACATTTAATTTGAGTAAATTGTCAATGGCCAGTTGGAAAAAAATAGCAGATATACAAGCTCACAGCGCAGCACTGAATTCCGAATATTTCAAATCCTTCTAAGGTTTTCTATGTCAGTGGTGCTCAAACTTTTTCATGTGAAGGACCCCCAAGGGCCCCTGACAGCCAAGGGCCCCTGGCAACGGCCCCACCGACCCGATGGTTAATCCAGCCCTGGGGGAGGCGTCAGGCCAGCGCGTGTTGGTACAAACAGGGTTTGAGTGTCTCGGAGAGGCAGACAAAGAGGGAGAGAGAGAGAGAGAGAGAGAGAGAGACTTTTTTTTGACTTTTAACAAAACTTTTATTACAAAAAACATTTTACAATCCAGTCTTTTTTTTTCACAGATACATGTCCATTCACTTACTTAAAAAATATGTTAAATATTAAATTGTCTTCTACCACAGAACATAAGGCATCCTTATAACACCACTTTTCAATGAATTCATCAATGTTGTTCATTCCTTTAAAACAGAGAAAATCAATGCGAATTCGGGCTTTCACCAGAGACACAAGAATAGGCAGCGCATCTTGCCCTGCCTTATCCTCTACTCTATTTTTCCTGCTACTGTAAATGGCCATTTTGGCTTCTCCTATAACCAGATTCAGTAGTTGCCATTTTACACTGTCAGTTTTTCTGTAGCCTGCCCCCATTATAAAAGCAGTCTTAGACCACTTTTCACCAAACCACATAAACACATTTTCCAGCATAATAAAAAGATCACAAAGTCTTTTACAGTCGTAAAAACAATGAAAAACTGTCTCTTTATCTTTGCAAAAGGGACATTCACTTGAAACCGTAGTATTGATCTTAGCGATATACTCATTCACAGCAATGGCACCGTGTAGGATCCTCCACTGTAAATCCCCAGTTCTTTTTCTGATAGGTGGTTTATATAAAACCCTCCAAACTGGTTTCACCTCACTGTCTACTTCCAGCTTTTGTCTCCATACAGTATCAACCCTTCCAATCAGTTTGGTTTTATTCAATGCTTTGACACAACATTTGTACAACATTTTTCCTTTAGCTGTGAATAAGTCTATCACTTTACATTCTTCAAGATTGAAAGGAGACCCTGAACCCCCCTCCAGATCTGGCTCAAAACCCAGTTCTGGAAAAGGATCACCCTCGTCAGGAGCCTCTACCCCCACACTGTACTCTTGCAACATTTCCACCTCTTCCTTAGTCAGTCTTTTCAACCATAAATTCAACATTTTTTTAGACTGTCGTAAAGACCTCAACCCCAGAAATGAGGCAAAAGCCTGTGCGTTGCTCAAATCAGGACCAGCTATTTCTACAATGTTCCTCAATCTGACAGCTCCAGAGGTACAAAGCATCTTGTTTAAACCTGGTGTAGAATTGTCCTGTATATCTAATTTGGCTCCATTAATGAGGGGCTCTTCAAGTAACCAGTGTAAGGAACACGTGGGTTCTAAGGACCTCCATTTAAAACAGTTCCATGATTTAAAAACTGCTTGATAAAAAGGAGGTAACCCATGCATGTTTAATCCAGTACAATCCGTTAAAAAAAGAGAGGAGTCTAAACCTAGACCAGCTGTCCTTTGCAAAATGATATTAGCAGCTTCTCGCCACACAACGTCTGTTGGGCCTGTAAGAAAACGCTGTGCAAACTGTATTCTAAAGGCTGCTATTCTACTCTCTATGTGAATCAGACCTTGTCCTCCCTCCTCTTTTGGTAGAAACAAGACACTTTGTGGTACCCAGTGTAATTTGTCCCAGAAAAAATCCACTAAAATTGATTGCACCTTTTTTACCAAACCTCTAGGTGGCTCCATACAGGCCAACCTGTGCCATAGAGCAGAAGCCACTAAGTTGTTAATAATAAGTACTCTACCTCTGTAGGACATTTGTGGTTTTAGCCATTTCCATTTATTAAGCCTTCCTTCTACCTTCTCTAGAACACCTTCCCAGTTCTTTTGAATGATGGTGTCATTTCCAACATACACTCCAAGATATTTTAATCCATCTTTTTTCCATCTCAACCCCCCTGGTAAACTAGGCAGCCCTTCTTTCCAACTCCCAACTGCCAGTGCTTCACTTTTTTCCCAGTTGACTTTAGCAGATGATAATAATCCAAACTCTTTTACAATCTCATCTAGTCTCTTTATCTCTTCTTTACTTTTAATCATAATGATTAGATCATCTGCATATGCAGATACAATATATTTTTTCTTACAATCTTTTAAAATCAGACCTTCAATGCTACTCCTGATTTTGCATAACATTGGTTCAATAGAAAAAGAGTACAGCATTCCACTAAGACTGCAGCCCTGACGTACCCCTCTACCCACTTTGAAAGGGGCACTTAGGCCTCCATTAATTTTGAGTACACTCTCAATGTCTTGATACAACACCTTGATCATGGCTATTAGACCTGGACTGAGGCCAAACCTCTGGAGAGTCCTCCAGAGGTAAGGTAGCTCAATCTTATCGAACGCCTTTTCTTGATCCAGCGAAATTAGACCAATATTGATGCCCAATGAACTAGAGATGTCCAAAATATCTCGAATTAAGGACACATTGTCCAGGATGGACCTACCAGGCACGCAATAAGTCTGGTCTTGATGTATAACAAGGTCCATCACTTCTCTCAGTCTGTTGGCCAACGCTTTTGACAAAATCTTGTAGTCCGTACAGAGAAGCGATACAGGCCGCCAATTTTTGATCTCTTGGAGATCTCCTTTCTTTGGCAACAGAGTTATTACTGCTCTCCTGCAGCTTAAAGGTAGCAACATGTCTTTAAAGCTTTCGTTGAAAACATTCAAAAGCTCCTCACCCAGCTCGCTCCAGAATTCTTTGTAGAACTCCACTGGGAGGCCGTCGATCCCAGGGGACTTTCCCCCCTCCATGCTCTGTAGGGCTGTTAGAAGTTCTTTTGACCCCAGCGGTACTCCATGCTCATCGCTGACATCTTCTGGAACTTTAGGCAAATTGTCACAGAATTGATCAAACAGTTCATCATTGTCCTCATATTCACTGCAATAAAGCTCAGAGTAAAAGTCCACTGCTCTTCTCCGAATGTCTTTTGAGTCTCTGAGCTCCTCTCCTTCTTCAGACCGCAAAGCATGAATTAATCTGCTCTGCCCGTTCTTCTTCTCAAGGCCAAAAAAGAATTGTGATGGTGCGTCCATTAGCGTTGCACTTTGGAACCGTGATCTGACCAGTGCTCCCTGAGCTTTGGTGCCTAGTAGGTCTCTAAGAGCAGAATTTTTAGCCTTGAGGTCCTCAATATGACCTCGATTTCCAGTGGAATCTACAAGAGACTGCAGTTCCACTATTTCAATCCCTAGATCTTCTATAGATCTGGTGATGTCTCGTGTGACATTGAGAGTGTACTCTTGACAGAGCTGCCTTATCTCCACTTTCCCACAATCCCACCACTGTCTCAGAGAAATATAGTCTTCTTTTCTGTCCTTGAAAATTCCCCAAAAGAAACGAAAAACATCTTTAAAATGTTCATCATTTAGTAAAGCGGTGTTAAAATGCCAATATGCACTCCTTGGTTTTAAGTTACTGATTAAAACGACACACTCAACCATACAGTGATCAGTAAAACCAACAGGAAATATTCTGCACCTTTTAAAGGTGTTAAAATGATGCTCAAAACAATAAAACCGGTCCAACCTAGCAAGAGAAATTAGATTATCCCTACTATGAGCCCAAGTGTATTGTCTTATGTCACCATTAAAACTTCTCCACACATCATTTAGATCATATGTTTCTATCAATTTCTTCAGTGCACTTTGTGATGCTCTATGGGGTTCCAAATGATTCCTGTCATAACAATCATTTTCTGTTGAGTTAAAATCTCCACCCAAAAATAAAAGATCCTCAACATCAACTTGACTTAATCTAGTGCTTAATGTTTGCAAAAATAATACTCTTTCAGGACCCGTATTAGGAGCGTACACATTAATGAACATCAGATTAAAAAAATCAAAAACTGCTCTCACCACCAACAGCCTACCCTCCACAACTTGTTCTATTTCAATAGAAATTGGAGTGAAATTTTTCGAAAAGAGAATGCCCACCCCCCCACTGGTTGTGCTCTTGTGACTGAGCACCACTTCCCCCTCCCACTCTCTTTTCCAATCACACTCATTTAAGCAGTCACTGTGGGTCTCCTGTACAAACATCACCTCAGTTTTCCTAATTTTCATTAATTCATACAAGAGAGACCTTTTTGCTAAATCTCTTGCCCCATTTAGATTCAATGTACTGATATTAAAATGACTCATAGCAAGAAATAATAAAAGCAAACAAAAACATAACACTAATCTATTGTACACAGGGTGTAAAAACTTATTCATCATCATCACATCCATCATTTAGCTCTGATCTGACTCTTGAAACAAGTTTCTTTAACCTGGCGACTTCAGGCTTAGTAAAACCTCCTTCCTCTTTGTTACCCAAGTGACGTCGTACAGACTCAGAAAAACACTCTCTATCAGAGAAATAGTCCTCCACTTTCACTCCCCTCAAATTTTTAGTTTTCTGTAAGAACAACTGTATTTTTCCAACAGTGTAATCTGCCTTCATCTCTTGACTAGCAGTCATGGAATCAGAGTAATCACTCTCGCTGTCTGCAGCATACACACTTGAATCAGACTCCGCTACCTGTTTAGCTGCCTCAGTTGTGGATTTGCTAGCTATTCCTTTTTTTGCCCTTGAGCTTCCCTTGTTACCTTTGCCTTTCCTTTTTAATGGCATTTTAAAGACAACATTTTCATTATCCATTCCAACTTCTTCCCCTCCCATCATTACATTTTCTGCAGGGCTGATTACATTCTGCTTTACAGTAAGCACAGAAGGCGAGCCAAACACCATCCCTGTGCCAAAAAGCGGACCTTTATTTTCCTCCTGTCCTTTCTCACTCACTTGACTGTCCTGCTGCATGTCACTTTTCGCCCCCTTTCCTGTCTCACTCTCCTGAACATCACTTGTCTCCTCCTGTCTTGTTTCACTCACAAGGCTGTTTCCCTGTATGTCACTTGTCCCCCTCTGTTCTGTCTCGCTCACCTGGCTGTCTTGTTGCATGTCCCCTGTCCCCCCCTGTCCTGTCTCAGTCTCACCCTCTTGACTGTCTTGCTGTACATCTCCTGTCTCCCCCTGCTTTTCCCCACTTTCAATATTTTCCTCTGTTGCATTAATCTTTTCTGGACAACCCCTGGCTAGGTGTCCACTGGATTTGCAAAAAAAAACATTTCATCTGTTCAGATGTTGCAAAAATCACATAGTCAAAGTCATCAATTCTCAGCTTGAAAGCCAAGTTCAAATCCCCACTCTTGTGCAGAATCATATTTAACTGCCTTCTGTGTGACACGACATGCTTTAATTCAGGAGATTTACAGCCTGAATGGACTTTTTTAATTTGGCCAATAATCTTACCATGTCGGGATAATTCCCGTGTCAACACTTCATCTCTAATGAATGGAGGGACATTAGAAATGATCACCTTCTTTGCTGTAGTAGCAAGAGGCGCAACAGGAACAAACGTGTCCTTTATAACAATGCCGTTCTCCACCAGCGTGTTTGCTTTGTCAACACTGTCAACAAAAATCACAACAGCATTATTCATCCGTGCCGCGGATTTAACGCTGCTATTACCGACCACCTTCCCGATCGCCAAACTACACTCCTCTACTGAGAACTGAAACTTTGATGCGATCTTCACACCGTGCTTTCTTGTCAAATTAACAAACTCCATAATCGCGTCGCGTGTACCGTTTATGCGCACCGACCAGCGTGCGCTGGTCGGCTGCAGCACACACACTTAACACACACAAACACCACCTCCTCCCAAAGCCTGGCGATTTACACCTTTAACAATAAAAACTGTAAACTCACTATTCACATGCAGTATGTCGATAAAGAGATAGATAGAAAAAAGATAGAAAAACACTCGCAAAACCCTCTCAAACAAACGCTCAACACGCAGCCTCCTTCCACTCAGAGAGAGAGAGAGAGAGAGAGAGAGAGAGAGAGAGAGAGAGAGAGAGAGAGAGAGAGAGAGAGAGAGCTAGGCACGGACAATACGTCGAATAGAAAGCTTGTGTATTATGTTGCCTTGGGGCGTTTCGTGCACGTGTGTGTGTTTGTGTGTGTGCGGAGACGTGCAGAGAAGAATGTTAGAGCGGCAGGGGCTGAAGTGTCTAAAAGGGCCTTTTGGTGGGAATATCGAAAATAGCAGACCTCCAAGCTCACAACGTTGTGAGCTTGGAGGTGGGCTATTTTGGGTGCTTGATACCACACTGAACTAAGCATACATCAAGTCAACACTGGAGATGTGGTGTAACGGCATGGGTTTCTCTACACAGAGAGGGCAATTCTTTCAACATAAGATGCTGCATTCAAGTTCAGGAGAGTTTGGACAAGGCAATTCTCTTGAATGAGGCCGTCAGGTATGGCATGGAAAGGGGGTGTTTGCGTTTCGTTCACCATGGCGTCAGTTCAGAAAAAGCTAAGGTATGGCAATATGACTGGTGTCTTGCACGCGCGCCTTTGCGCGAAGGCGCGCGTGCAAGACACCAGTCATGTTGCCATACCTTAGCAACAGGCATGATATATTTATTTTCAGAAGTTTTCCCCACGTTTCTATGGGCTGGATTTCTTGGGCTGGATATGGCAGCCTGGAACGGTTGTTCAAGTGCAGCTAAACTTGGCATGTTAGTAAACATGCCACAATTTACAATAATGCATTGCACCTCTGCAGCTGACCTGCAGAACCTGGATATATACCATTCTGTCAAGATGGGGAGAAGTGTGGAGAATATAATTATAATACCTTGTTAAAGTGACCAATTTGTAAACTTTTGCACTTTATTTTACTGTAATTTAACAACATAATAACCAGCACAGATAGACAAAGAGACATTCATGGATTTATATTTAAAAGTAACTTTTATTTTCTCCCCTGGGCCCAGGGTATGGCAGCTGCATACCCCTGCCAAACCCAATTGACACCCCTGCTATGGTTAAAAAAAATGCACTGATGGACTGGAGAGGGCACTTTTTACAGATGGGCAGGGGCTCAAGCCTCCCTGGATGTCTATGCGTGCACGTGCCTGTGTGCACAGAAAGAGAGCACATAATTGGTTATTAACTTGACCTTGGTCTTGTCTCTCCTTCAGGTAGCTGTGAGAGGAACGGACAGCAGTTCGTCTCAGGACAGACGTACAAAGACAACTGCAACCTCTGGTATGTGATGTCACCCCCGACTGTCTCCACTTGCTGCTATCATGTCTGCATCGGACGCTGTCGCCATGCTCTCTCTCTCTCTCTCTCTCTCTTTCTCTCTCTCTGTCTCTCTCTCTCTCTCTCTCTCTCTCTCTCTCTCTCTCTCTCTCTCTCTCTCTCTCTCTCTCTCTCTCTCTCTGTCTGTCTGTCTGTCTCTCTCTCTCCTTGTCCTTTTCTGTCTTTTCATTTGACATATGTCTTATGTGTATTCTTTGGACTGCTGGCGATAGCCTTTGTGATTGGCAGTGGTGTACAAAGGACTCAAATGTTTTACTCAAGTAAAAGTATCAATACCACAACGCAGAAATACTCTGCAGAAGTCCGGAATTCAAAATGTACTTGAGTAAAAGTGCAAAAGTATTGGCACCAAAATGTACTTAAAGTGCCAAAGGTAAAAGTTCTCATTAGGCAGAATGTCCAAGTTTTCAAATGAATAGATCAATCATTTGAAAAAAGCAGATCTACAAGCTCACAATGTGTCACACCGCGAAGCATTGTGAGCTTCTAGATCGGCTATTTTCAAATGGACAAAATGTATAGGGCTGAAGAGATTAATGTATGTTTTACAATAATATTCTAAATCTACAAAGTAACTAGTAACTAAAGTTGTCCAATATTGTAGTGAAGTAAAAGTGCAATATCTGCCTCTGAGATGTAGTGGAGTAGAAGTTAAAGTATAGGGAAATTGGAAAAGAATTTAGTACAAGTAAAGTACAAGTACCTCAAAATTGTACTTAAGTACAGTTCTTGAGTAAATGTACTTAGTTACTTTACACCACTGGTGATTGGCCATTGGCTCATTTAGGCACAGGGCAGGGCATGCACGGTTACGGTTGCACCCACACCTCGTAATTCTAATTAGACCTGGCATGCACGCGTGCACGCACACACGCAACGTGTGCACCTGCCACTATAACAGCATTCCACTTTGTCTTGTAAACCCACCCCAGTGGTGGAAAAAGTACTCGTGTTTTTTACTTGAGTAAAAGTATCAATACTGCAATGTAGAAATACTCTGTTAGGGTGCCCTCACATCAAAATACCTAGAGTGGAATCCGCCAATGCATTTAAATGAGAATAGAGCGTTTTTCTTTTTTTTTGCAGAAATCTTCTACTGGCAAAAAACGCTCCTTTCTCATTGAAACGTATTGGCGGATTCCACTCTAGGTATTTTGGTCTGAGGGCACCCTTACAAGTAAAAGTCCAGAATTCAGAATGTACTTGAGTAAAAGTATGGAAATATTGGCATCAAAATGTACTTGAAGTACCAAAAGTAAAAGTACAACATGTTTGAAATTAGCAGATCTACAAGCTCCTAGATACTTTGTTGTTGTCGTCACAACGGGTACCCCCTGCCCCCCCCCCCAGCATCAGCGGGGGAGGTTGTGGTGGGTCCCGTGAAAAACATATCCGGAGTTCCACTGACTTTTACTCCATTGAGCATCATTTTATTCTGGGCCCACATCGTCAAAGAAAAGAAAATTATAATGCAAAAAAGAGAGAGAGAGAGAGAGAGAAAAAAAAATGTTTCTTTGTGATGCAGATCAATAGGAAGCTACAGTGTGCTACTTTAGTTCCATTGATCCACGCTGGAACACGATCGATTGATCAAGCGAGCACTTTACGAGATTTTCAAGCGCGGGCCCTGATCCAGAAGGATCTGCTTGTACTTGTACAGTATATCGTTGGCCTTTTTTTAAAAAGTCAAAAATAATAAGTCAAGTCGCGAATAAGTAAAAAATTGTGGAAATAGTACAGTAGATCTACAAGCTTTTTCCACTATCCACTGCTATTTCCACTATCAATGTTTTAAATATAAAGTTGTCAAATATATCAGTCATTTCTTTGTATATTTAGGTTATGTGTCATATCTGCCATGTGCAACTTCAAAGCCTAAAAGCCAAACAGAAATGTAATTGTCAACGACAAAAACACAATTAAATCGTTAATCACAATTATTTGAGTGACAATTGAACGTCATGTAAGATGTCATAATCGCGACAGCCCTAACAATGCGTGGTGTGTGTGTGTGTGTGTGTGTGTGTGTGTGTGTGTGTGTGTGTGTGTGTGTGTGTGTATGTGTGTGTCTGTGTGTGTGTGTGTGTGTGTGTGTGTGTGTGTGTGTGTGTGTGTGTGTGTGTGTGGGTGGTGTTACAGTATACTGTACAGTATGATATGGTACAGTAGCTCTGTGACGGCAGGCACATTCCTCAGACCTCCTTCTGACTCCTCTCCTCCTCCCCCATCTATACCGTCTGTTTATCCTTTACAGCTACGTGTCTCACACACACACACACACACACACACACACACACACACACACACACACACACACGCACACGCGCGCACGCACACACCCCCACCAGGGGAAGAAGGGGGAGGTTGGGAAAATGAAGTACCAGCCATGGTCTTTTTGCCAGACTACAGTGTTTGTGCAGGTCTTAAGAGGCCGTGATCACAGTGGATTAACTCCATCCCCCTCAAGCCCTGAGAATATTACCCTCATAACCATGAATAACTGTGCTGTGGACGGAGTGGGGAGTGGGGAGTGTGGGTGAACGTTCAGAGAGGGTGGCTGGATTATTGTTTGATGATGAGAGAGAGAGGGGGCGGCAGCGCAAATATGGCTGAAAGGATCGACCCCAGTTATTGTGTTAATTAATAACGTATAAATGAAGCGTCAGCGCTAGTTAATGCAGGACTTGGGAGTCAAGTCGCCGCCCAGCTGTAGTCGGATGTCAGTCAGCTCTGTTTTCATTCCTCATATCTGCTGGTCATTACGTCACACTGTCATGCTCCAATCAAAGCGCTCACTCAGTAAGAAGGCTACTTTAAATACGGCTCGCTTTCTCTACCTATGCTTAGTTCTGAAGCTTTAGAACAATTTGCTGCTAGCTGCTGCCCTCCTCCACCCCAGCCTCCACCTTGCACGATCTGGCTAAGCTCAATACTCGTGCTTGTCTGATTTAGTTGATTGTCTGATTAAGTTCATGTCATGTATTGCTTGTTCTGCTATTGTCTCCCTATGGGGCTTATTGCGTTCCCTGATTTTTCTTAGCATGCTCAGAAAAGCTTGCACAAAACTCAGGGAACATCTCCGAATGCGGAGCCCTTTAAACGCCAAGATTAACTGTACTCCATTTATGCAATAAATGGTTAAATCTACTTGACATGAATGTTCCTGACTAAATCCCGATTATCGTTGATGTTTTTTTACGACACTGTCTGTCTGACTGTGTCTGTCTGTGTGTCTGTGTGCCTTAAAAAAATAACTAATTCTGCAAACCACTGGACCGATCAGTTGCAGATTTATTGCGCCCGCACCGCCAGTGGGCCACAGAAGTGGAGATATTTAAAGAGCGGGTGCCATGATTTTTCCCCCCTCTAAAACATGATTATCTACTATTATGATTATACTAGGAGGAAGATTTCTTCCAAAAAAGTGTACAGAAAGAGTTAAAATTATGTTTTTATGTGGCCACCACGCCCACCAGTTCATTGGTATGCGTGGTTGTCATGGTGGGTGGTGACCCAGCTGAAGTTAGCCACACCCACGTGTGTTGGGTGAATGGTAATTAGGGGAGGGGTTGATTCTGTGATGTAATAAGTATCTGTGTTTTTGGACCGGCACGTTTGACCCCACAAGGTGGCAGCCTCCAGCTAAAACCCAAATAGAAAGGCAATACATAATTGCTCATAACAACCACACCAGGGGGTCTAATGAAGTAGTGTCAACCTCCTAGACACATAAAACCAGAAAAAGTACAAAACATGGCACCGCCTCTTTAACACATTTCATAATGGAAGTCAAGGCGGCTCTGATCGGGCTGAAACATTGAATTATGAGTCATTTACCGATAGTTATGTCACAGACAACTGACATAGTAGACGACTGACATAATACACCAGTGGTTCTCAAAGTGGATCTAAATTGACCCTTACAAGTAAGTAACTCTGACAGTGTACAAATGGAACCAAATGTGCCAGGGTCCATTTGGTTCCATTTGTACACCGTGAAAAGTTTCTACGTTTGATAACCAGTGTAGTAGACGACTGATGTGACATGACGACTGACGTGGCCTATTAGGGATAAAGCCTGGATTGATCAGATATACTGGCTTAAATTAGTCAAGATCAGTGCTGAGGTCTTTGGTTCCGTGATTGGTCACGAATCAAGGAATCGACACTTGACCGCATGGGCTTTTTCAAGGAATACATGAACGCACATTCAGCCTGTCTTCACAATCCTGGCTCGACAAATTAAAGTCACTCCTTCTCAGCCTGGCTAGGCTTTAGTGGAACGGATTAAACCAGGCTGTACGGAGCAAACTTAGTCAAACCTGGATTTGGCTTAAATCCCGGATTATTTCATTCTGCCTTGGCGAAACAGGCCCCAGATCAGATGGCTTATACAATGTTCTGGTTGTTAACCGTGGTGTAACGGTGAGAGACATGAGGGCAAGGTGCAGCCGCTAAGCAAGAACTAAGATGTGGGGAATTAAGGGTCAAGTATACTTACACAATTACTTACAGTGTGCAACACAAAACCTACATTTCTTGTTACTGTTGATTAAAGGAGTAGTTCACCCTCAAAATGCCCTTTTTTCAATTGATTACTCCAACCATGGAGAGTTCAATAATATATTTTTTGTATTTGTCACTTTCCAAAGACAAAAAAATGTATTATAGTAAATGTACCCCCATTGATTCCGGATGGGGACCCAAATGCATTTGGGTCCCCATCCAGAATCAATGGGGGTAGATTTATTTAAATCAAATGATTGTCTTAGGAATGCGACAAATACAAAAAAAAATTTATTGAACTCAAGGCTCCATGGTGGGAGTAATCAATTGACAAAAGGCATTTTGGGGGTGAACTACTCCTTTAAGTTTGCAGCCCCAAGCCCTACTTACCTGAAATAGGCCTAAATGGAAGCACTTTATATTGTTATGGCTGGTTATTTTATGGTTTTATGGTGCTTTGTCTGGCTAATCAGAAAAGAATATTGCCAGGAGAGACAGAAAGGAGGACAGTATTTTGCCAAAGAGTTTGATCCCTGGATGTTTCTGAATCTATGATCAGTTGTTGTTGATCTGCACATTTCTAAAGTGACAATTTAAGGACTTTTTAATACCTGTAAAATGACAACATTGGACAAATTGACAAATATTAGAGGCAGAAATTGTGAAAATAGCAGATCTACATGCTCACAACGCCTCGCAACACAATAGAATCGGGTTATACAAAATGTAATTCCTCAACTCGTACTGCTCGTCAGGGTGGGGGGGTCCCCAGTTAAAATGGGTTTATTTTGGGGGTCGCGGCCTGAAAAGGTTGAGAACCACTGCATTATGACAGAGTGAAAATAACTTTTATACTTGGCGTATAACCACTTAAACCCCAGCATCCCTATTCTTGGGGGGAACATTCACCATAAATAGCAGATCTACAAGCTCACAACGCATCGCATTGTGAGCTTGTATCTGCTATTATAGATCTTCTATTTTTGGTGAAGAGACTTGGTGTAGCCCACTGTATAGGCTGAAGAAGATCACACCAAGTACAGTGCAACTACGGTCTAAGTATACACGGTTTTAACTGAAGTGATATTGATGAATTAAAAATGATATCCAAGTATTCCGAGGCACCCCCTGGACTAGCGTACGCGTCGAAGTGTCCCTGAGCAAAGACACTCAAACCCTAACAGCTCGTTCACCTTCATTTCCGCTCCGCCATGGGGACCAGTATATACCACCGTTCCCTATTTGGACATTTTGATGAAGTCAGTCGGGGACGTTTCTGGGTTTTGCTCCGAGGTGAGAAGGATGTTTCATTCGTCTCTAGGCAGAGACGCTTTGCGCTCGGCAGGAAGTGAAGACAGGTCTGGTTTGTGTCTCTGGTCCAGACCAGACCAGCTGCTAGTTGCTGAGCTGAGACTTGTGGAGCCGTCATCTCCATCTCTCCACTTTCCCAGTTGCCTGCCACGCTATTACATAGCCTGGCGGGGCCTGACGTCATACTGTGTTCACTCACTCACTCCTTCCCCAGTATAACGTCTGGCCTCCCGGGTAGAGGCAGCGAGTATACTGATTATTTTCTGATCGGTTTTCTGATCGGGGCCAATCAGTGACTGCTGTCCGCACAACAAACGTAGTCTTCCTGACAAGTGAAAAGCTTTCCCTGATTGGTCCATGTGTAGACGGTGACGTAGATGCATGCTGCAGCATTTTCAAAACAACAATGGCTGCCCTCGCGATGCAACAAGAGTAACAGTTAAGGCTCTAACGATAAAAGCAATAAGTGCAGTTATTTCAGAGTTGGAATCAATTATAACAATTAAAAAGGAACAGGAGTATGCGCTAGCATCGGCCGAAAAGACGTGTTTGTTTTCCGTTCTTCCTACTGGCTGAGAGATGTTTTGCTACGCTGATTGGTTAGAGGAGTCTGTCTGTCAAGGCAAGTACTCCCGCCCACTTTTCAAGCTGCCAAAAGGCCGAAGGCCAGACGTTATACTGGGGAAGGAATGAGTGAGTGAACGCAGTATGACGTCAGGCCCCGCCAGGCTAGCTATTACATACCTTACCATACCTTTTCTTTACCTTATCTTACCTTTCTTAACATTTTTATCCCACGATTTTGTAACCCATTTTTCACCCAGTGCCACCCTAGGGGGTCTTCAGAGTTACTACAGGGGGTCCTCCAAATGTTTGTGTGATAGAATCTTTTTTTCTCCTTTTTTTATTGAACCCTAACGTCCATATTCTGAGATATTTTGCCAAAAATAGCAGATCTACAAGCTCACAACACCTCGTGCTGCGCGGCGTTGTGAGCTTGTAGATCTGCTATTTTCGACAAAGAGGTTTGGTGTAGAGGGGGAAAAGAGCAGACTAAGTACAGAGTGAAAGGTCAAGTTTATTAAGTATTGACGGTTATGATAGAAATTAATTAATGTTCCACAAGGATGAAGGATTTGAAGAGTTGACAAAGATTTATTCCAAAGAGGCAAAAAGTTGAACAGAGTGACAGTATTCACAGGATCAGAGGAGAAGGCCTCCTGGCCTCTCCTGTCAGCCCCTCTGGGCACAAGCCTCCCCTACACCATTACCATACAGCTCTTATAGTCCAAGATGCTATTCTAACATGGTAACATGGTCTTATAAGGTTATGTTCTAAAGATAAAGCAACATAGAAATAGTTACACACAGTACAGATTATGCCGACAGAGTGAAGTAGCGGGGGAGAGAACTCAGCTGTTAGATTGACAGCTGCAGGTACATCTACATGAGTAAGTAGCCTTGTGAGATTCTTTAGACTACATAAAGTACACATATTTGTTACTCTAGAAATATTTCTACCACACGGTTCAAGTGGTTAAATATCTGAAAACACAAATTGACATGAATCCAAAATACACTGATGATTGTGCCGTCAAACAATGAAACTATATGGAATCTACGAGCAGGTTGTGGGGGTCTCTGCATCATCTCTCTCTCAACTAAGGGGTCCTTGGCCTGAAAACGTTGAAGACCCCTGGTCTAGGACGAGTGGATTTTTGTCCTGGGGTTTTTTAGCGAGGGTTCTGTCAGCATCCCTGTGTTGGCTGATCTGAGTGAAGAAGATAATGGAGGTGTTCCTGTAGGCTAGTCGCCCCACAGAGACCGGGGAGAGAGAGGGAAGGATGGAGGAAGTCAGCTGAATGAATGAATGAAACCCATGGGAGAGAGGAAGTTGCATTCCACACCTGTCCTCCAAAACGGTTTCTCACTCCCCTGACACTTTGGCCGTGTGGTTGTGTGGATTTCCCTGTGTGTGTGTGTGCGTGCGTGCGTGCGTGCGTGCGTGCGTGCGTGCGTGCGTGCGTACATTACAGTATGTGATTGTGTGTGTGTGTGTGTGTGTGTGTGTGTGTGTGTGTGTGTGTGTGTGTGTGTGTGTGTGTGTGTGTGTGTACAGTATAACGTCGATGTTGGGTGGAAACCTTGTATGTCCAAAACCGTTTGTTTTATATTTATCATTTTAAAAATGATTTAAACTAGTGAAAACAGCCGATCTACAAGCACGCAACGCCTCGCATCGCGAGGCGTTGTGTGCTTGTAAATCGGCTGTTTTCACTACTTTTGTGCGACGGCCTTGTATGATGAAGCAGGGCTTTACTTTGCGAAAAAATGTACACATTTTAAACTTGAAGATGCAAGGTTTCTGCCCGACAGTGACGATAAGTGAATGTGTGTGTGTGTGTGTGTGTGTGTGTGTGTGTGTGCGTGCGCGCGTGCGCGCGTGCGTGCGCGTGTGTAAACATACAGGCACGTAGGCGAGTGTTGACTTATAATCTCATTCGTACATCCTTACCATATTTGTTTTCGTGCTACCGCTATAAGCTGGCTGCTTGTTTGTCTTGGCACGTCTGGGGCTGAAACCTCTGCGACCTCTCGCTGTTCCAAGAGCTGCGATCCATCCGTATTAGTCTGCCCGTTGAGTGTCCCTATACCAGGGGTCTCAAACTGGCGGCCCGGGGGCCATTTGCGGCCCGCGAGACGATATTTTGTGACCCCCACCTTAATATGAAAGTTTAATGTTAGTACGGCCCGCAAGTTTTATATGAACCTCAAAACAGTTAATAATACAGTGCAGTGAACAGTACAATACATGTTCCATAAGTTATAAAACTACTGTTTACACCAGGGTCCTTGTTCATCTTATTTTGTAAAAAAAAAATAAGACATTTGAGAAGATTGTTTTTTTTTTAAATGTCTTTGATGGGGAGATAGATACAGTAGTTGTTAGAGACAGAGTATAATAATAAAACAAATTAGTGCACATGCACTAATTTGTTTTATTAGTGCATGTGCACGCACACATGCACACGCTGCGCTCGCGTGCATGTGCGCTGAGGCTGAGGCCCAGCTTCAGCCAGACTCTGCCTCCAGCGACCCCAATGTAAATTGAGTTTGAGACCCCTGCCCTATACTATCCGGAGGGCTCTACGACCAGGGTTTCTCAAAGTGGGTGCCCTGGCACCCTAGGGTGCTGTGACTCAAGCAGGGAGGCAGGCGTCCGGATTTAAAATGAAGCAACACGGAACTCAAAGTTCCTATGATTGGCCGCTAGTTGCGCTGTTCTGGCACCAGAAGCAACATGTTCTCCATAGGATTCCATTCATTTCCCCAAACTTTTACTTTTGATTTTCTTACTTACCTTAATAAACATTGTCATAAGTACTTTATGGTTCCTGTCGCTAGTTTAAAGCCTCGTTTCAATCACCATGATATGTGTTTTGTGAAAATATGGTCCAATTTATGTTATATTTGATGTTAAAGCATGCTGTGGGGCTTGTGATCATAGGCTTGTTATGGTTCTTCTTCGTGTGCTTTATTTGGCAAGCTCAACACCACATTCTCCCAAGTATCCCTGCGGTTGCATGTGCCCGTTGGCAGTCAATAGCATTCGAGGTGGTTTCTATTTCTACCAATGAACGTTGATTTCTACAATGATGGCGTCATTTTCGCAGCATAGAAACCAACGCTTAACACCGTCCATAATTTTTTACAGTCTATGGACTCAAGTTCAGGGGTGCCTCAGAATACTTTGATGATATTTAGAATGTGGCAACATCACATCAGTTAAACCACTTGGACCCTCCAACAGACCTTAGCTGCACTGTACTCGCTGTGTTCTCTTTCCATCTACACCAACTCTCTCCACCAAAAAAGTAGCCGATCTACAAGCTCACAACCGACACAACGCGATGTGTTGTGCGCTTGTAGATCTGCTGTTTTTGAACAGTGCTCCTGAAAGGAGCTATAGCTCCAACATCAGTCTTTGTCCGGTCTCTGAGGCATGCATCTACATCTGGCCTACATCTGGCCTACATCTTGGCACAAAGCGCCCAAAGTTTGTTGTCCACCCAGGGTCACATTGACCAAGCTTCACGTGACGCTTAATGACACCAGTAAAACTCCCTTATCGGGGGATAGATAAGCGACCGTCAGGTCGCATACGCAAACTTTAGAAGGCAATCGTAGCCAATCAGGAGGGAATATGGGAAATCCATGTTGATGACATGACTTTAGAGATACTGTGTACAGCTTTGCAGTATCTGCCTGATGGTGGCGCTAGAAGAGGGGCATGTGAGAATTGAGAAATCAGGGGCGGAGGTTGTGTTTTGCCATCCAATTTGCGTGATTTTAGGCCAAAATCATCTGTAGGAGCAATGTGTTTTTGCTAACAGACTGACTGACAGACTGACAGCCGGTGGAGGTTTTCATAGTAACTGCGACCTGACGGTCACAATTAACTCATAACTAGCACCGCTCACTTCACACTTGGTGACTTCTGGTGAATCCCAGAGTAGGGATGCTGGGGTTTAAGTGGTTAAACGCCAAGTATAAAAAGTTATTTTCAAACTGATGGAAACAGATATTGTCTTAAGTAAATCCTCGTGACCTACTGTATCTCATAGGGGGAAACATTTACATACCGTCACTGTCTGTCCAAAACCTCTTAACTCCATTTTTAAGATTTTTGATTTTTTGTCATAAATCAGGGCTATTGAACACCCTTTACATCTGAATGTTGGTTAAAATAATATTGAACAAACGGAAAGTAGTAAAAAATGCTTGGGACAAAACCTCCTAACTCCACACTTTCTGCCAAACCAGCCCTCTCTTTTTTTTCATAAATATGTGCTATTGAACACCCTTTACGTCTGTGTGTTGGTTATAATAACATTGAACCAATGAAAAAGCAGTGAAAAGCCCTTCGGTCAAAACCTCCTAACTCCACTTGAGCTCATTTTGAAGTCAAGAGGTTTCGGCCCGACAGCCGAGATATTTACGTAATTCAGGAGTGCCGTGGATGAACAAGTTATTTACAGGGGCGGCCCCGAGGGAGAACAGTTTGCGAAACCACCGGGCCTGCTCTCGTCAATCCGATAGCCCTGAAGTACGACTCCTCCGATCAGCGCCGCTCAATTAGGCCTGACCCCGCCGGGGGCCGATGAGGGACACAGATATGGTGGGCCGTCAGTCACAGAGTGATGATAAACGGCCCGGGGTGCTGTGGTCTGTCTCTCCCCTCCCGGCGCGTTGTCTCCTTGAAGACAGAGACCCACGGAGGTTAAGCAAACACTGAGTCCCTGGGTGTAAATATAGCCCGCGGTGTTCTGGGACACTGGCGAGAACCAGTGGCGTCAGTTCAGCAAAAGCTAGGGTATGGCAAAGATGGGAGTCCTCATGGAAAAGAGGCATTGCATTTTGTATAACACGCTTCTATTGTGAAAATAGCCGATCTACATGCGCACAACGCCTCGCGCTGCGAGGCGTTGTGAGCATGTAGATCGGCTATTTTCACAATGTCTGATAAAAAAAACGAGTTTTGTCCGTTTTTTACACAGGTTTCTTTCTACGGTTTCTTGGGCTGGATATGGCAGCCTGTTCAGGTGTAGCTAAACTTAGCATGTTAGTAAACGTGCCACAATTAACAATAATGCATTGCACCTGTGCAGCTGACCTGCGGAACCTGGGAATATACCATGTTGTCAAGATGGGGAGAATACAAGTGTGGAGAATATAATTATAATACCTTGTTAAAGTGACCATTTTACTGTAATTGAACAACATAATAAGCAAAACAGATAGACATTCATGGATTTATATTTAAAACTAACTTTTATTTCCCCCCCCTGGACCCAGGGTATGGCAGCCGCATACCCCTGCCAAACCCAATCAACGCCCCTGGCGAGAACAGGGGTGTCGCACGGTCTCGCACCAAATTCTGGGCCTTGGGTACTTTAACTATTGAAAAATAGCACAGTGTTTCTCAACCACTGTGCCTGGGGACCTTTGGTGTGCCCCTGAGAAGGGTCAAGTGTGCCCCTTGAAACTGCTTGAAAGCCAGTATTGTATTTTATCATTTTAAGAATGATTTAAACTAGTGAAAACAGCCGATCTGCCGTTTTCACTACTGTTGTGCGACAGCCTTGTATGATGAAGCAGGGCTTTACTTTGCGAAGAAACGTACAAATTTGAAACTTGGAGATGCAAGGTTTCTTCCCGACAGTGACGATATTTACACCCCCGTATTATGTTGGCATGCCCATGGATTCTTGGGACATGAAAAGTGTGCCCATGTGCCCATGCGCCCATGAGAAACACTGAAATAGCAGATCTAACAAGCTCACAGTGCGGCACAGAGTGCCACGCTGCGAGCTTGTAGATCTGCTATTTTGAAGGAAAAAAAAACAGTTTCTATGTCAGTGGTGCTGAAGGACCCCCAAAATGATATGTATTTGGCCACGGACCCCCATCTCAAAATATTTCGTTCCAGGGACCCCCCAGAAGCTAAATGTGAGTTACAAATGTTTGCTTGAAAAAAAGTACATACATTCAAAAAAATGTACACATTTTCCACAACTTTTCAAAAATAGCAGATCTACAAGCTCGGTGCCGCGCTGTGAGCTTGTAGATCTGCTATTTTTCAATAGCTAAAAAGAATCCCAGGCCCCTCCACCTTGGGCCCTGGTAACTCAGTCCCACTCCAACCCCCCCCCCCCCCCCCCCCCACCCACCCACCCTTGTGACGCCCCTGCCGTCTAGAACCCTGCACTCCGCCCCCCCCGCTGTCAAACAAACAAGCCACAAGCACGAGCAACGGCAGGCTCTGGTCTATCTTCGCGGGCACGTCGAGAGCTATTTTTAAAATAAATTAAGAAGGCTATTTTTAGTTATTCTGCTGGTCCAAATGAACCCTAACCTATCGACTGTATAGACCCAACAGTCAGGGCAGGGTGGGTTAAATGCAGAGGATACGTGTCGCATTGTGTGCAAAAATGTGCAGTGATATTCCAAAAACAACCAGACAACAACAAAATGTAAGCCCTAAATGCTTAATTCTATGCCCAAGACCCCAGCCTCACAACGGGGACCAGAGGAAAATGAATAAGTGTTACTATTTTTGGTGGGGACTTTTGGTCCCTCCACACAAATAGTCAAAAACAAGACACTCACTAATAGTTCTTTTCTGAATGTCCCATGCTGGGACGTACAGAGAATGTTAGAGAGGCAGGGGCTGACATTTCTAAAAGGGCCTTTTGGTGGAAATATTGAAAATAGCAGACCGGCTCCAAGCTCACAACGTGTCCCGCCGCGACGCATTGTGAGCTTGGAGGTCGGCTATTTTCAGTACTCGATACCACACTAAACTAAGCATAAAAATACTGGAGATGTGGCGTAACGGCATGGATTTCTACACAGAGAGGGCAATTCTTTCGACATAAGATGCTGCGATCAGGAGAGTTTGGACATGGCAATTCTCTTGAATGCTGCCTTCAGGTATGGCATGGAAAGAGGGGCATTTGCATTTCTTTCACCACAGTAAAAACTGCATTCAAGGTCTGGAGAGGGCACTTCTTACAGGCGGATAAAAGGGCAGGGGCTCCAGCCCCCTTTGATGTCTATGTGTGCACGTGCAGGTCCCTGCGTGTGTGCCTGCTATTCTGACACTCACTCAGGGATGGGACAATAAGCGATATTATCGTCTATTGTGACAAAAAACACTCACAATAATCGTATCGTGGAGATTTAATATATCGTGATATCGTCCTCCGTCACCCACTGGGGTCAATTCACCTTTTATTTGCTGAGCTGCATATCCGGTACCACTTAAACCCTCTATAATTGGTCAAATGTAATAATATACGTACTTACAGTCTTTTTTTTTCACTCTATCAAATGTCTTTGCCAAGAAAATAGCCGATCTACAAGCTCACAACGCTTCGCGTTTTTTTGCAAATTATGTTCAGCCCCAGGATAATGGATTTTGATTATCGCGATAATATCGTAAATCGCGATTTCTTTTCTCACAATAATCGTGATATGACATTTTCATATCGTCCCATCCCTACTCACAGTCCGCATTCTCTCTCAGCACGGGGGCTGCTGGGTGGGGAAGTGGGGGCTTCCGTACTGAGCTCTCTCTCTCCCTTCGGAGCCTCCCTCCCGGTAGCTGGGGGTCCGGCCCCCGCATGCAGGCCCTCACTCCTTCTTATCATTTCCTCCCACATGTCCTGGCTGACCTCGCTGATTTCACCCAGAGAGAGAGAGATACATAGAGCACAATGGTCAGCGTGCAATAGGGCATTAACGACATGTGATTTTTGCAAGTCGACTCTACTCAGTAAAATGTTGAGTTGAAGTCGACTTTATCGTTTGATCACATCATCACATCACACGCGACCCCCCAATTATTTTGGGGGGGTCCCCAGATGATTAACTTAACGTGAAACATTGTTTTCTCACTCAACTGTAAACAAACCAACATAAAGTTTAAGTGTATAGAGGGTATCTGCACATTTCTAAAGTGACAATTTAAAGGAGTAGTTCACCCCTTAAAATGACTTTTTTTCTATTGATTACTCAGGCCATGGAGAGTAGAGTTCAATAATATTTTTTGGTTTTTGTCACATTCCTAAGACAAAAACGTGATAACAATAAATTTACCCCCATTGATTCCGGATGGTGACCCGTTTCGAAACGGGTCACCATCCGGAATCAATGGGGGTAAATTTACTCGAATCAAAATTTTGTCTTAGACAAAAACCAAAAAATATTATTGAACTCTACTCTCCATGGCCTGAGTAATCAATAGAAAAAAAGTCATTTTGGGGGTGAACTACTCCTTTAAGGACTTTTTAATATCTCTAAAATGTCAAATTAAACATTGTCCAAATTGTCAAATATATAGAGGCAGAAATTGTGAAAATAGCCGATCTACATGGAGCATGTAGATCTGGTATTTTCACAATAGAAAGTATTTTTTTTTTATTTTTTTTTTCAACTTCGACTTTCGGCTTTCTCTGGTGAGAGTCGACTTGTCTGGAGAGAGGGACGTGAGAAAAAAACTAGAAAATGGGAATATGTATTTTAGTGTTGTGGTCAATGATAAAACAATAGAAAGCAGTGTTTATTTGCCATTATGCTGTTTTATTTTGAACATATTGGCATTCGAACTGGACTTTTGATGTAAATTTTTCTAAGCGAAATGCAGTTGTCAGGGGAAGGAGGTACTTGCGTTCAGAAATCAGTATATGGGGGTACCGCAACCAAACTAGTTTGAGAACCATTGATCTAACACACTCACTTGTGTTGTTGTCAACGATTGATTATGATCATAAATGCGTGCATAGTAGGGAATTCACCAAATATTCGAATATTCAAATATTCGAATATCAAAGTCACTATTCGACGTTGTTCACCGAAGTCGAATATTTGCTTTTTTCTCTTTAAAAAATATATAGTTTATAAAGCTTGGCTAGATAAGAAGTCAATGCCCCTGGTGGACCGATTTGTTAATGCTCTATACCAGGTCTTCTCAAACCTTTTTAGGCTGTGACCCCCAAAATAAACATATTTGAACTGGGGACCCCCACCCTGACAAGCACTTGGAATTGTAGGTATTAATGTGACTCGGTTCCGCAGATAAATATTGTGAAAATAGCCGATCTACATGCGCGTTGCGAGGCGTTGTGAGCATGTAGATTGGCTATTTTCACAATATTCGCTTCTTGCTTGACAGTTTGGCCAGTCCTGTAGAATATTCGAATACTTTGAGGGCGAATAATTCGAATACTAAAAATCACTATTCGTGAATGCCCTACTGCATAGAGTGTTAACTTAAAGTGTTTACTTGCCCGCCTGTCTGTGTGAGGATGCGGCTGTGATAAAGCCAGTATTTTGTCTGGCCGATAGCTGCTGCTATCTCTCACTCGTCGAGATCTTATCGTCGTTGTCGGGCGAAGACCTCGTATCTCAAAGTTTCAAATTTGTATGTTCTTTCGCAAAGTAAAGCCCTGCTTCATCATACAAGGCTGTCATACAAAAGTTGTGAAAACAGCCGATCTACAAGCACACAGCGCCTCGTGGCGCGAGGCGTTGTGTGCTTGTAGATCAGCTGTTTTCACTAGATTAAATCATTTCTAAAATGATAAATGCAAAACGAACGGTTTTGGACATACAAGGTTTTCACCCGACAACGACGATATGTTGGCGCGCCCCGATAACCATCTCATCCCAGTGATCTCCAATACGGCGCCTCTTTTGCTTACACTTAGCTATCCGATCTCAGTGCCTGAAGGACCCATATACTGTCTCCTGGTACATCTGGCAGGAGCCCAGTGGTGTAATGTAACTAAGTACATTTACTTAAGTACATTTTTGTGGTATTCGAACTTGAGTATTTCCAGTTTTCAGTACTTTTACTTCTACTCCACTACATATCGTATCCAAATATTGTACTTTTACTCCACTACAGTTATTTGAAAACTTTAGTTACTAGTTACTTTGCAGATATAAATGTTTTTATTATAAATCATACATTAATGCACTTTAGCCCTATTCTATATCTTGGATATTTGAAAACAGCCGATCTAATCTGCTATTTTCAAACATTTTGTACATTTACTTTTGGTACTTTGAGTACATTTTGATGCCAATACGTACTTTTTTTTTCTCGTATTTAGAATTAGAATTCTGGACTTTTGCTTGTAACAGAGTATTTCTACATTGCAGTATTGATACTTTTACTCAAGTAAAACATGTGAGTACTTTTTCCACCACTGCCTGGTACATTTGGCAGGAGTCCTAGTGCATCTGGTGGGAGCTCAGACGGGCGCAAAAAAGTGGAGACCTCTCTTTGTCTTTGTAGCGTCGCTTCGTGGCTCCAAAAAGACATCGATACAGCCATGTCATCGTCCTTCTATGCGGAAGATGAAGAGTTGGTATTTTTTTTTTCATTAGGTGCCAACTGCTCAGCGATTTGCAAAAAGCTTGGCAAGCTAAAGGCGCCGCGTCCGCTGCGAGCACGCCATTGTGAAAGGCGAGACCGTCTGATAACGTGCCAGTTCATTGTTCCACATGTTATGTGGTGCTGTCTTAGGCTACGTGGTCCGTAAACAGGCACATCCACTTTGTAAACAGAGCGATACTTTCTCCGCTGAGCACGTGCGGTCGGCAGTGTCACGACTAGGAGATTGTGTGTGTGTGTGAGTGTGTGTGTGTGTGTGTGTGTGTGTGTGTGTGTGTATGTGTGTGAGTGCGTGCGTGCGTGCGTGCGTGCGTGTGTGTGTGTGTGTGTGTGTGTGTATGTGTGTGAGTGCGTGCGTGCGTGCGTGTGTGTGTGTGTGTGTGTGTGTGTGTGTGACTCTCTCTCTCTCTAATGGAGAAAGTGTGACGGAGAATGTGAAATATGGCCTCCCACCAACACTCTCACCACGGGGGGGGGGGGGGGGGGGGGGGGGAGTGGGACTGAGTTACTAGGGCCCAAGGTGGAGGGACCTTAATTTTTTTTATTCTTTAACTATTGGAAAATAGCAGATATACAAGCTCAAATCTTTATATGTATTTTTTTCTGCATACATTTGTAACTCAAATGTTGCTTCTGGGGGGCTCCCTGGAACTAAATATTTTGAGATGGGGGTCCGTGGCCAAAAGCATATCATTTTGGGGGTCCTTCACATGAAGGATTTTGAGCACCACTGACATAGAAACACTGGTTTTTCGAAAAAACCTTAGAAGAATTTAGAAGACATTTCGGGTCATAAGTAGGAATGGAGCCCTAAACAAGGGTATCTCGATAACCCGATAACACATTTATTGAGTACCCGGTATCAATAAGCTTTGGGCTTATCAAGCCTGTTATCGAGCAAAGCGGCCCATGATGTCATGTTTAAACAACCAAGAAAAGAGGCGATCAAGTTATTACGCTATTATCCATAATATAAAGCCATTTAACACTTATTGAATGAATGATTGTTTTAATGATATTTAATGATATTTGTTACTTTTGTCAATTGTCATCTTCATAGATGGTGGTCAGCCACAAACTCACAGTCAAAACAACTGGCCAATAAAAAAAAGATACCAGTCTCATATGTTTCCAAAAAATAGGGTTAGGGTTAGCAGGTCCCAGAATGTGGTGCGACACCCCTGATCACTGTCTTCATATTTCTCTCCCACTCTGCCCTCTGACTCTGTGACACCAGCCAGCGTGTCCGTGTGTTTGTCTCTGTCCAACCAGGG
>NC_137819.1:1997500-2037500 GCF_963921795.1 Nannobrachium achirus | reverse complement strand
TGTGTAACTCCCCTGCTCTCTCTCTCTCTCTCTCTCTCTCTCTCTCTCTCTCTCTCTCTCTCTCTCTCTCTCTCTTCTCCTCGTTCACCCCCCACTCTGCCTTTTCTCAGAGGTGGAAAAAGTACTCACATTTTTTACTTAAGTAAAAGTATCAATACTGCAATGTAGAAATAGTCTGTTACAAGTAAAAGTCTGTATTTCAAAATGTACTTGAGTAAAAGTACGAAAGTATTGGCATTAAAATGTACTTAAAGTAACAAAAGTAAAAAGTACAACATGTTTGAAAATAGCAGATCCACAAGCTCACAACGCGTTGCATCACAACGCGTTGTGAGCTATTTTCAAATAGCCAAGGTATAAAATAGGGCTAAAGTGGTTTATGTATGTTTTATAATATTATAATTTATATCTGCAAAGTAACTACTAACTAGTTTTCAAATAAATGTAGAGGAGTAAAAGTACAATATTTGGATCCGAGATGTATGGGGTAGTAAAAGTATTGGAAATTGGAAATAAAGTAAAGTACAAATACCTCAAAATTGTACTTAAAGGGGAAGACCACCCATTTTCAAGGGTTAGGGTTAGGCTAACCCTTTCATTGAACTATGTCATTAATATACTTTAGAGGAGTTGTGTGGAAATAGAAAAAAAGTCCCCCCCCCTTCTGTGTTGCCTAGAACTGGAAGATTGATTTTGGGGTTTGTATTGTAAAGTACAACTTGATGACATCACACCGTTGTACATAACAATACAATCCCCCAAATCAATCTTCCAGTTCTAGGCAAAACAGATTAACAAGTTAATATGTGTATGATGTCATTGTGGGGATGTGCAATTATAAGCCAATCAAATTAATTGTCTGTATAGCCTGACTGTATGACTACTTACTGTACTGGTCAGCTGTTGTTGGAGGGCGAGGGGCAGATTACACTGTGACATGAGCTTCAGACTGTTTCAGACCGTTTTCAGAGAAGCTCATGTCACAGTGTAATCTGCCCCTCAACCCTTTTAGGTGACAGTACCCCTTTAAGTAAATGTAGTCAGTTACTTTCCACCACTCCCCTTTCTCTCTGTCTCTCTGTCTCTGTCTCTTTCTCTCTCTCTCTCTCTCTCTCTCTCTCTCTCTCTCTCTCTCTCTCTCTATCTCTCTCTCTCTCTCTCTCTCTCTCTCTCTCTCTCTCTCTCTATCTCTATCTCTCTCTCTCTCTCTCTCTCTCTCCGCTCTCCTTGCCAGCCATTATGTGTCATCTTTGATTTCCCTCCTCGGGGGGGAATTCCACAGCTTTGCATCGCTTTGTTGTTCTCCTCTTTCCCCAGACCACACTTCTGTGATGTGTTTGGCATCTAAACATTGTTGTTTTTTTTCTTTTGCATTAACAAGGAAATTCCCTCTATTATAGTTTGTCTTACATGGAGTTGCATTACTCGTGAAGAATTAACGTGAACCTTCTTTCCTCTGCCCCCCCCCCCCCCTCTCTCTCTCTCTCTCTCTCTCTCTCTCTCTCTCTCTCTCTCTCTCTCTCTCTCCCCCTCTACAGTACATGTGCGACCACGGGTCGATGGGAGTGCGAGCAGTACGCCTGCCTAATAGAGAGAGACATGATCCAAGCTGTCAACAGAGGAAGCTATGGGTAACGTCTCCTCTCAGTTCCTCTCACGTGCACAGTCATTTACACACGCGCACGCACGCACGCACGCACGCAGGCACGCACACACAGCACATGCACGCACACACACCCTCTTCCCTATCACTTTTCACTTGGCCCTCCAGCGGTACAATACTTGTAAATGTATTTCAACACACCCTGACACCTGCTACACAGTACCTCAAGCTCTTCACAACACCTACTTACAGTACACACATACCTCCCATCTCCTTAAAAAAAGAGGTGAAAATATATATATTATTCTTGATGTATTTGCACTGACTTGGGTCACTTATTTTCTGGCCCTGCATTATTGGGTTGTGTTGGTTGAACTGAGTACTATTGCTGCGTTGATATGGCTGTGTGATACTTGTGTTGCATTGACTAGCATTGACTGTTATGTGCACTTTTTTGTTTGGCACTGTTTGTTAAGTTATGCTTTGAGTATAGCTTTTTTGTGTGTGTGTGTGTGTGTGTGTGTGTGTGTGTGTGTGTGTGTGTGTGTGTGTGTGTGTGTGTGTGTGTGTGTGTGTGTGTGTGTGTGTGTGTGTGTGTGACGTGTCACTTACTGTATGAGCGTTGAATGTTTCGTGGTCACTTTATGTATATATTCTTCTTTTTTTGCAATAGCTTTTCAACACTTTGTGTTTATATTCTTCTTTTTTTGTGCTCGCTCTTTGGACTACAGTACTATTTTTCTTTTTCCTACTTCTTTGTAACTTGTAACCTTAAACTGCTGTGCTGCCCCTGGGCAACTGAATTTCCCCCGTGGGATAATAAAGGTATCTATCTAACTATCTATCTATCTATCTATCTATCTATCTATCTATCTATCTATCTATCTATCTATCCTCTCCTCTCCTCTCAGGTGGAGAGCAGCTAACTACAGCCAGTTCTACGGCATGAAGCTGGACGAAGGCATCACTTACCGCCTGGGAACGCACAGGCCGTCCAGAGCCATCATGAACATGAACGAGATCCAGGTTGGTACCGTAACAACCAGTGGCGTCAGTTTCCCAGGGGAGAGTCTGGGAGTCCTCCATAGACAACGCATTGCGTGATGACGTACCGGTAGTTACTCACTTTGACTGACAGGTCCAGTCAGTAGCCACCAGCGCATCAAAACATCGTCGGGAGAACATCAAATACGTCTTTTCCAGACAGAAATTCCAAAGGTGCAAACTGTTGTTCGTTTTTAAGTTATGAGATGTCGTTGATTTCAGATAAAACTTCGCTTAATGCAGCTTTTATTTGCGATTTGTGAACTCGCGTCGGGCATGGGGTCCGCCATGTTTGTTTACAAAATGCGAGAGCTGTAGCAGCCGCTCGACCAATCAGGAGCGGTGTGAGGCGGGCCGCTCCAAATGCAGCCATTTGATTGGAAATTAGAAAGTAAGTTCTCATAAGGAGACTCTATGGGAGGACCACCAGACCGAGAAAGGAAGCACATTGGTGATGACGTAGCTCGGGATGGCCTGCAAGGCTAACACCAAAATACCTAGAGTGGAATCCGTGTTCCGCCAATGCATTTCAATGAGAGTGAAGCGGTTTCATGCCAGTAGTAGGATCTCTGCAAAAAAAACGCTCAATTCTCATTGAAATGCATTGACGGAACGCGGATTCCACTCTCATAGGTATTTTGGTGTGAGGGCACCCTAACGGAGTACAGGGTATTTCTATATTGCAGTATCGATACTTTTACTTAAGTAAAACATCTGAGTACTTTTTCCACCACTGGTAAGAACCTTGAAATGAGATGCAAGACCTTTCCGTCCAGTGTTTCAACGCGGTGCAAAGCGACCCATAGTTAGCTTGAAGATCTGCTGTTTTCTCTAGCTTGGGTCCAGGGGAAACGTTTCATTTCTATTTTGGGTCTCGAGCTGAAAGGTTTAGGAACTGTTTTAGACCAGTGGTTCTCAACCTGTGACCTCTACCACTGCACAGCAATTAGACATTTTATTTTGGAAGGGGTTACCAATCGTTACAGGCCGTGCTGGAAGAAATATACAAAAAAATAAAACGAACCCTTGCAAGGCTTCTATTAAAATATTATAATTAGGAAGAAACATTAACATTCAGAAGATTGACTTCCATTATTCTAAATGGAGGTGTCACCTAAACCTAACCTAAACCCTATAACCTCAGTGGGGGTATTTCTGAATGGGGATGTTTCTAAGTGGGGGTGTTTCTGAATGGAGGTTTGCCCCTTTTGGGGTTCATGCAAGGGGATACTTGCTTACGTTCTTGCCATTTTCACATGAGTAGCTACTGTATGTAAAAGAAAAACATTTACAAACCAACATTTGGTTTGTAAATGTTTGGTTTGTAAATTATTTGATAATCTCCCACAGTTCATGATTCGACGTTTCCAAAATTCACATGATTACGGCCCTGCTGCAAATCATGTCATCACCTTATCAAGTGAAGACCTTTTAATCAACATAAGATAACGTTGTGGCATTGTGGTGCGTTTAGTTTTGGAATAATTACTGCATAATTACATGCTTTCGTTCAGTGCTGAAAGGCACTGGGATAAATAAGCTTATCTGTCAGGAATCACTGTGAGATTTAAACACTGTGTAAGCAGTGTCTCTGAGAAGCAAACCCTCCTTCTGGGTGTGTTAGACATCTGCGCTGTGTGCGTGCGTGTGTGCGTGTGTGTGTGTGTGTGTGTGTGTGTGTGCGTGCGTGCGTGCGTGCGTGCGTGCGTGCGTGCGTGCGTGCGTGCGTGCGTGCGTGCGTGCGTGTGTGCGTGCGTGCGTGTGTGTTGTGGGGTGGTTTAGGTAAAAAGAGGGTGTTTCTCTGCAGGTGAGAACTCGGACTAAATCGCGCTTTCTTCTTGCGTTTCTGTTCGCCACTTTGTTTTATATTACATATTTGTCAGGTCCGATTACACATTAACCACATTAACCAAATCTTGTGAGAATGTTCACATTAACCAAATCTTGTGAGAATGTTCAACTTTATGTTCAAAGATATTTTCACTATTCACAGTACTATGAGTATGGTATATGTGGCCTATAGCAGTGGTGAAAAGAATATTCATTTCATTAATTAAAACTATCAATACTGCGATATATCCACAAGTTTCCAACGCCCCATAGTGCATTGCGCAGACGTCTGTACCGAGCTTCCGGCGCCGATTTACAAGCTCACAACGGGTTGCATCTGCGACGCGATGTGAGCTTGTATGTCTGCTGTTAAACCCGGAAGTTTGGTCCCGATAGTCTCCAGTAAACTCCCGCGGATACTTGTGGATAAATACTCTGTTATGTTAAGTTAAGTAAAAGTCCGGGAATTCAAAATGTACTAGAGTAAAAGTATTTTATATCTGCAAAGTAACTAGTAACTCAAGTTTTCAAATAAATGTAGTGGAGTAAAAACAAAATACCTAAAAATTGTAGTTTAGTACATTACTTAAATGTACTTAGTTACTTTACACCACTGGCCTATTAACAGAGCATCGCAGCGGAAGTGGTTTACTGGTGGTCCCACTAAAATATATCCCATTCATTTTCCCCATAGATCTTTTACAAACATATTTATAACAATTATGTTAAGCCTAGAACCAAGCCATCCAGGATGGCAGTGAATCATGACTATATGACCTTTGATCCTATATGAAACATATTTTTATATTAAAGTATTTGATATACTACATTTAATAACGATTTAATAGCGATTTTCAAAATGTTCTTTTCACAGTTTACAGTTTACAGTTTAGTTTACAGTTTAGGCATTTAGCAGACACTGTTAATCCAAAGCGACTTACAATAAGCAGATACCACGGAAACAAAGGTTTCATGTGCATGGTTCACTGCAATCCTGGATGGCTTGGTTCTAGGCTTATCATAATTGTTATAAATATTTTTGTGAAAGTCTATGGGGAAAATGAACGGGAACGAGTTTTTTTTTAGAGGGACCAGTAAACCACACCCACTGTGATTCTCTATAGTGGTTAAAAGAGAACCTATATGTTCGTGACACAACAAGAGAGGGTCTGATCAAAGACATTTTTTGGTTAATTATCGGGGCATGTGTGTGTGTGTGCGTGCGTGTATGTACTGTATGTGGGCATGTGATGCTGCATCTCCTCTGTCTGTGTTTACACACAGAGCAGACAGATTATATAAGACGGAACCAAAACATCAGACGGACGGAGGGAGGGATGGAATGAGGTGTTTGTGTGTGTGCGTGCACGCGTGTGTGTGTGTGTGTGTGCGTGTCTGTGCGTGTGTGCGTAATAAAGAGTGGTCTCTTCCTCGCACTACAAAGTGTTTCCTGTTCATTTCAACCCCCATCAACCCGCATTCCACCATATCTACCACACACACACACACGCGCGCGTGCGCGTGCTCGCGCATGCACGCACACACTTCCATCAGCGTGTCCATACCTGTACCAGGAGCAAGATCACAGCCCCAACAGCTCGTTCATAAATCACGCACTGACACATGCTCATACTCTGCACGCGCGCCCGTATGTGCACATGCCACCACGCACACACATTCTGGCTCTATCACTCTTTCACTTTCTGTCTCAGTCTGTCTGTCTCTGTCTCCGTGTGTGTGTCTGTCTGTCTGTGTGTATGTGTATGTCTCTCTCTGTCTCTAAGCTGGGTGTTGGATCATAAACTGAGGTTAATTACTGATCCCTCTCCCCACGCCAGAAGGGAAATATATGATAACAATAACAAATAGACATGATCTCCCAGCTCAGCCGTCCTGTCACATACCCATAAACTCACATTCTCACAAAGCCTATGAGAGAATGAATCTGTACCGTCTGCAGATATTGCCGTATTACGGCACAATAAGATACGGCTTCATGCTTGCGCTGATGTTTTTGGTCGGCTGCCCCGTTTTCCTCTTGGGAAGCTCACTAATCTGAGACAGCCTATCTCCCCCTCTGTCATTACAATTTTAAATTGGCGATTAATTGTCACACAAATAAGCGCGATAAACGATTTAAGTGTCTTTTTTGGCATTGAGGACCGGAACACATGAATACAAACTTAAATTTCCGTTTGCCATTTAGGCTTCATAATCACACACTGCACAGTGCAGATTACTGACATATTGAATGAAAAAAAAATCGAATCAAATAGCGGAAATAGCAGATCTACAAGCTTACAACGTGTCACTTTGTGACGCGTTGTAAGCTTGTAGATCTGCAAGTTCTGCTACTTTTCCACATTTTTCAACAAGGAAACAATTATGACGATAAATAATTGCGATTATCTCAAATATTTATGATTAGATGATTATGTAACAGTCGTGACAGGCTTATCTGTCCTTATCACGCTGAGCCTGGTCAAACAAAGGCTGGATATACAGTATGTGATGATAAATTCATGTTAATTTTTTTCTGTTCTACTTCCCCACTCCTCTCACGTTTGGGCAAGTGGAGTTTGCGTTCTGTTTTTGCACGACGGGCAAGTGCATTCAGTCTTCATAAAATATCCGCTATTCATGTAGAACAATAATGCCTAACTCTTTTACAACTAGCAGTTGCACTCAAGCTGTTTTTTCAAAGTCACCACCACTCTGCAGTTATCAATTGGATTTAGCATTATTTTGGTTCTACAAGCGCAGATTTTACCTGTGTTTTATGATGGGCGACTTTTCGGGCAAGTGGGCTGGCATTTCTGTTCGCCACTTTGTTTTATATTGTATTTTTTTGTCAGACCGAGAAACATTAAGCCACATTAACCCAATCTTGTGAGAATGACATTTGGGCAATTAGAACGTTACCTGTACTTTCCCAATGGGCAAGTGCCTCTGGAGACCTTAGTGTTAACCAGGGACGTACTGGGCCCCTGATTCAGCCCGGGTAAAAGAGTTGGAGAGGCCCTCATTGCACGCTATAGAGAGAGATCTCTCTCCATAGCGCTGCTGCTACTCAAAGATGTGCCATTTCAGCTCATGACAAGTGACAAGCCAGTGGGCCAATTACATGAGTTATATTTCGTCATTGTCGGGTGGAAACCTTGTATGTCCAAAACCATTTAAAAAATGATTTAAACTAGTGAAAACAGCCGATCTACAAGCATGTGTGCTTGTAGATCTGCTGTTTTCACTACTTTGGTGCAACGGCCTTGTATGATGAAGCAGGGCTTTGCTTTGCGAAAAAAAGTACACATTTGAAAGTTGGAGTTACGAAGTTTTCGGCCCAGGCCCCAAAATGGAACGAAGGCCGACATTTTATTTTTAATTTTTTTCCTAATGGCCGGCCTGGACCGGCCGGGAATGAACCGGCCGTTCGGGAGTTGTCCCACTTTTCCCAATGGCCAGCATGTCCCTGGTGTTAACTCTGAAGTCAGGTCTCATCAGAGCTCTACGTGGTGCAGCATGCCACTTAAACACTTGCCTATCAGCCTATATAAGAAAGACTCATGAAAGGAGAAGCAACAATGGCATTTATGAAAACAACATGCGCAGGAAAAAAAAAAAAAACGCTTAAACTTCTATTTTATACTTTGTCGCATAACGTGGTGTCAGGGGACATCGCCACGGAGCTTGTGGTGGACATTTTTGTTATAATTATACATTTTTTGCCATGAACATGCAAATGAGCGGACAATAATATTACCAGAAAGCAGAAACACATAAAGAGCTGCCCCCAATATACAGTATAGTACAGCCAACATACAGTATAGGACAGCCAATATACAGTATAGTACAGCCAATATACAGTATAGTACAGCCAACATACAGTATAGTACAGCCAATATACAGTATAGTATAGCCAATATACAGTATAGTACAGCCAATATACAGTATAGTACAGTGGACACCTTCGGGGACACTTGACATTTATGGGGAGATGTTTGTGTCAATATTAATCGTGTGTCCACATTCAGTAATTGGAGCTTATGATGAAATGTAAGAACCAAATCTAACATTTTTCACGGACGAGGACAAGTCTTTTCCCACTGACACATTTGTCCTTGTATGGACATAATGATGGCACTGTGTCGTGTAAGGTACAAGCTTGCGTGCTGTTGGCACATTGAGGCTCTATAGATCTATCTTTTGAAAGGTTTGGGAAATATCTTGACGCTTAGAACGTCTTGGCCTAACATATAATGACGACCAAAGGTCGCAGTTTACCATGAAAAATGTCACAGCTTGTCCGCGTGTAGACGTGTGTGTACACGTGTATACGGTCTATGGGCAAACCCATAGGCCGTAAAAATGTGTCATCATGATGTCATCATGCTCTGATGTCACTGTGATGTCAGGGGAACCACTCTACCAGAATGGGTTTGCCGCTCTGACATCACACTCTGGCTTCACTGTGATGTCACACTAACAGAATCCCTTTTATGCCCATATATGGAGTTCCCTGATGTCATCAATATTAATGATGCCCTGTTAGAGAGATCCCTGTGATGCCAGGGGGTACAAATCCCTTTTATGCCCATATATGGAGATATGGAGATCCCTGTGATGCCAGGGAACAAATCCCTTTTATGCCCATATATGGAGATCCCTGATGTCCACGACCCTGATGTCCACATCACTGTGGCGCGACCTCGCTTGTCGCCCTGAGGCGTCTTACTAGTACAGTACCACCACACACACACACGCACGCACACACGCACACGTACTCACGCAGCTAGCAGGAATGTCAACTTCTCCCCTATTATATCTTACCAGCTCAGACAGTTTCTCTAGGTCAAGTATGCACGGCGGAGGGGCGAGGCAAGACGTGTCGCCGCTGCACGGACTCTGACCTCCCGCAACAATACATCATGTCACCAGGCCCACATTCCTGGGATACGTATCAGGTGGCCACGTGCATGCGTGTGTGTATATGAGACAGAGAGAGAATAGCTGAGGTATTAACGCACCAGGAATGCAAGGGCAGGCACAGTGAAGACAGCAGCAGTCGGTTATAAACTAACTGTATAACACTCGGTTATGGGTCCTTTTGGTTCCATCATGGGAGTTAATCAGAGCACTATGAGTTAAATGATTAACATTGAGGATTTTACTGTATGAAAGTGAGGGCCGCTTGTAATCTGTATTATCACGCTGTTGTGGGAGTATGACAGGGGATCTCAAAGTGGGTTCCAGGGACTCTGTGGGTTCCTTTAGGTGGGTCTAAATGGACCCATACAAGTCTGTAACTCTGGCAGTGTACAAATGGGACCAAATGACATTTGGTTTCCCCTGTTGAAGACCCTTGACGTAGAGGATATGAACTGTAGAAACAATGTAGGTTATTGAAGGGGCATACAGTAGGGATATGAATGATGTTGCACTTTTTCATATTATTTACACAGGACGAGCAGCAGCTGTAAACAGTGTTCATTTCATCATTCCACTTACATTCTCAGACTGACATTATCACCAGTGGTGCAAAGTAACTAAAGCACATTTACTCAAGTGCTGTACAATACAGTACAATGTTGAGGCACTTTTAGTTTACTGGAGTATTTTCAAATGTCTTTACTTCTACTCATCTCAGAGGCAAATAATGTACTTTTACTCCACTAATTAGTAATTACACAACGACATGTATTACATACTGCAGATTTATACCCTATATACATTTCGGCCATTTGAAAATATCTACGGATTTTTAGACATTGAAAACTTGTGAAATGTGGATATTCTGCATAATGAGCAGTTTCTACCTTTGGTTTAAGCACATTTTGATTCCAATACTTTTGTACTTTTACCAAAGTACATTTTGAATTCCGTGGCTTTTAATGATGTATTTTCTACATTGCATTTTAGGACTGATACTTAAAGGGGTACTGTCACCTAAAGGGGTTGAGGGGCAGATTACACTGTGATATGAGCTTCTCTGAAAACGGTCTGAAACAGTCTGAAGCTCATGTCACAGTGTAATCTGCCCCTCGCCCCCCAACAAAAGATGACCAGTAGTACATCAGTAAGTAGTCATACAGTCATGCTATACAGACAATTAATTTGATTGGCTTATAATTGATCTACAAGCTCACAACGCCTCGCGATGCGAGGCATTGTGAGCTTGAAGATCGGCTATTTTTGGCAAAGAGGTTTGGTGTAGTGGGGAAAAAGAGCAGACTAAGTACATAGTGGAAGGTCAACTTTATCAAGTATTGAAGTTAAAGTGGTTAAATATCTGAAAACACATTGACATGAATCCAAAATACACTGATGATCGTGCTGTCAAACAATGAAACTATATGGAATCTATGAACAGGCCGTGGGGGTCCCTGCTTCCTCTCTCTCCCAACTAAGGGGTCCTTGGCCTGAAAACGTTGAAGACCCCTGCTGTACATATTAAGCTATACAGGGGTGCCCAAAAGGTAGATCGTGATCTACCAGTACTAGTAGATCACCAAGGTTGTACAGGTAGACCACATGACATGCCTCTAAAAATATATAATTAAAATTATTTAAAATATGAAAAGAATATGTCAATACGACATCAAGAAGGGCCTGTCAGCTCCCTTCATGGCTTCTAAAGTAGGGGAGAGCGGGGTAAACTGAGACACCGGGTAAACTGAGATGCTCCATTTATCTTGGCAATGGAACACATTTGTGGTCATGTGACCATTATATTTTCAAGCCCCTTGAATTTCCCACTTGTCATGAAAAGAGAGACCTGATAGTGCTGTAGAAAACATGCTTTTTTCACAAAAATTTGTTTTTTGCATGTAAAAGTAAATTTTCTTGCTGTCAACATAATCAGCTGTTGTGTCAAAGCAAATTGATGCAGGGAGAACATTTTATTTCATACATGTTGATGAACTACCAACTTATAAATCCATGTGATAGATGCTAGCTGAAGATTACCCTGAATTGATAAAAATATCCCTTTTCCCAAAATGTGGCTGTGGGGTAAAGTGAGACAATTGCTTCGGGGTAAAGTGAGACACTATCTCACATTATCCCAACATGATAGACAGGGAGAAAGCTGTAAAAACCTGATTAAAGGGTGTACCAAACTAGTCTCAGTTGATTCTGATGTATTTTCCCCTGTAGAATCCATTTTTTATATATATTTCTTTGTATTGTGCATAATTAATGAGATAATTAGCATATTTGACTACAAATGCTAATTATTTCATTAGTTATGCACAATACAACAATATATTTGCAGAAATAGATTCTACAGGAAAAATTACATAAGGATCAACTGAGGAAAGTTTGGTAAACCCTTCTATCATTTTTTTATAGGGTTTTTAGTTTTTTCCTTCTGCCCATGTGTCACATTATTTGACACATGGGTGGAAATGACAGGACAAAGCCTATTAAAAGAATGTCTGCTATGTACATTTTTGTATTGCACATATTTAACCCGGTTAACCAGGTTTTTGTGTTTTTATGGTAGTTTTAAAGTGAAAAAAGTGAGTGGATCACTTTACCCCGTTGATTTCTCTGGTCTGTCTCAGTTTACCCCGGTCCTGGGGTAAACTGAGACACAAGACCACTTTTTTTAAAACAATCATATTTTCTCTGCCTTTTGTCTTGAATATGTTCTGATATCTTCCATTGTTAGGAAACATCCCAAATTACTGTGAAATGTGTACATTTGTACTGATATATCTTTTAGTTCGCCTAGAGGGGAGCAAATGTAAAAAGTGTCTCAGTTTACCCCGCTCTCCCCTACGCAAACCTCCAATGCAATACTTTGTTCAAGAGTAGCATTACAAAGAAACCCCAAAAACCTACAACTTCCATATAGAATGGGATGAAGAAGACATTTCCCCCAGTATTTCCCATTTATTTCCCCCTTACAGTAAGTGTGTTTGTAACGCCAGTGCTGCTATTCCAAAGCCTCCCTCAGGCCCTCAGCTAAAACATTTTGGATGGGTAGATCATGTTGAGCTAGTCATTTTAAAAGTTGAACTCGGGTCAAAAAAGTGTGTGCACCCTGCTATACAGTATACATTGCTGAGCACTGGCTGGCTGTGAGTCGGTCCACACGGGGATCAGTGTGTGTGTGTGTGTGTGTGTGTGTGTGTGTGTGTGTGTGTGTGTGTGTGTGTGTGTGTGTGTGTGTGTGTGTGTGTGTGTGTGTGTGTGTGTGTGTGTGTGTGTGTGTGTGCGTGTGTGTCCATATTAGGGCATTGCGTTTGGCTCCTCATGTGCTCTCTGGCAGTGACGGAGCCAAGCGGTCTCATGGTCTCAAACAGAGCAGGAAGGATCAAAGAGTTTCTGTCCGCGTGTCTGTCCCGCCCCGCAGCCCCGGAGAGACTGACTGACACCGGGCCAAATGCCCCTAATCGCCTGTAAATAAGTCCTCCGCGACCGCAACGCCTCTTTGGCACACTTATGTAATTTCGCTCCCGATGCATGTCCTCCGAGTTACTACAGGGGGGATCAGAGTTACTACAGGGGGTCCTCCAAATCTTTGGGTGAAACATTTTTTTCTCCTTTTTTAGTTTAACCACTTGAACCCTAGTGTCCATATTGGGAGAACTTTAGCCAAAAATAGCAGATCTACAAGCTTACAAGGCCTCGCGCCGCGAGGCGTTTGAGCTTGTAGACCGGCTATTTTCGGCAAAAAAAGAAAATTGGTGTAGAGGGGAAAACGAGCAGACTAATTACAGAGTGAAAGGTCAAGTGTGTTAAGTATTGACGGTTCAAGTGGTTAAATATCTGAAAACACAAATTGTCATGAGTCCAAAATACACTGATGATTGTTGCTGTCAAACCATGAAACTATATGGAATCTATAAACAGGTTGTGGGGGTCCCTGCTTCATCTCTCTCTCAACTAAGGGGTCCTCGGCCTGAAAACGTTGAAGACCCCTGTTCTAAATCCTAACAGTTATCTGAAAAAACGAATATATCACTGGTGCTCAAACTTTTACATGTCAATGAATCATTTGGCCACGGACCCCCATCTCAGAATATGTGTTGCAGGGACCCCGAGAAAGGAAGATTTGAGTTACAAATGTTTGCATCAAAAAATATATATTCGAAGATTTCCACACATTTTCATGGTTTTTCAACAAGCTCATAAGATGCTTTCCGAGTCTAATTTAGTTTAACACGCAAAGCCACCACAAAAGCGGTCTCTTTTTTTTATTGTGTGTTTGTGTTCTGATGTGGGCAAACAATGCCACCTCTTGGCACAAAGCACGGTCGGGCACGGCTGAATTCCAAGTGCCACTGTGTGCATGCGCAGTGGCGTCAGTTCAGAAAAGGCTAAGGTATGGCAACATGCATGATACATTCATTTTAAGAAGTACATTATTTTCCCCCCGTTTCTACGGTTTCTTGAGCTGGATATGGTATTCTGGAATGGTTGTTTAATTGCAGCTAAACTTGGCATGTTAGTAAACGTGCCACAATTAACAATAATGCTTTGCACCTGTGCAGCTGACCTGCGGAACCTGGGAATATATCATTCTGTCAAGATGGGGAGAATACAAGTGTGGAGAATATCATTATAGTACATTGTTAAAGTGACCATTTTGTTACATTTTGCATTTGTAGTTATTTTACTGTAATTTAACAACATAATAACCAGCACAGATAGACAAAGAGACATTCAAGGATTTATATTTAAAAGTAACTTTTATGTTCCCCCCTGGACTCAGGGTATGGCAGCTGCATACCCCTGCCATACCCAATTGACGCCCCTGTGCGTGCGGGCATGCATGACGGTCGGAACTGTGGCGTTGTTGGCAGTCGCTGTGTGTTTTACTGGAGCTTCTGTCAGTTAATGGACGTGATCGCCCTTTTATTCTTTTGTTCCGAGCTGGCGTGGAATTTCATTATTTCAGGGGGCAAGGCCTCTTCTTGGCCTTTGGTGTCGTCGTTTCTTTTGAGGGCACAAAGGCCAAATATCAGGTCATCGAGGCCATCGAATAAAACAAGGATAAAGGTTCTATCGTATCGTCAGTGTTGATTTCGTCGACTGAAACTATGACGAAAAATGTTTGTCGACTGCGTTTTCTTCACTGATGAAAACGATATAAAAACTAAGCTGTGATAACTGTTTCATGAAGCAATGCCTTGTATGATGAAGCAATGCTTTACTTTGCGAAAAAATGGACAAATTTGAAACTTGGAGATGGGTTTCTGCCCGACAGTGACGATATTCTGAATACAATCCGGAGACTTGACATTCAGTCTAATCGGGTCTTAGGATCGAAATCAGAACATTATAATTGGTGTGCAAAAAGTGCAAAAGGGAAAAAAAAATAATCTAAAAACGTCCACGGACAAGACCAAGCCTTTTCCACGGACACATTCTTTTGCCCGTGTACGGACATATTGATGACCCCCTGAGGATGATTTTATCTTGGTATCGGCTACGTAGTGTGATATAAATAGCTACCAAAATAGGCCTGACTGAGGGTTCACAGCGGCCATGGCCAAATGCCTGCGCTGGCACGCTATCTCCATTTTTCCCATATTGAAACAATGTACACAAAAACCTTTCTGCACAAACCTCAAGGTAGTTTGTGTTCTATTCTCCCACTGTGCCTGCATGGCAGCTTCTAGCAGTGGTGGGAAAAGCACTTAAATGTTTTACTTAGTATCAATACTGCAAGTAAAAGTTAGTAATTTAAAAATGTACTTGGGTAAACGTAACTAAAGTATTGGTATCAAAATGTATTTAAAGTACCAAAAGTAGAAAGTAGGCTACTGATTGTGCAGAATGTCCGATTTCAAGTTTTCAAATGTATACAAATATTTTGAGAATAGATCTACAAGCTCACAATGCGTTGCATCGCGACAGATTGTGAGCTTGTAGATCGGCTATTTTCAAAAGGCCGTAATGTATAGAGCCTACCGTATTGAAGTTAATAATGTAGGTTTTGTAATACTGATAAAAATCTACAAAGTAACAAGTAACTAAAGGTTTCAAATAAATCTAGTGGAGTAGAAGTAAAAATATTGGAAATTGTAAAGTAGAAATAAAGTAAAGTAGAAATAAAGTAAAGTACAAATGCATCAAAAGTGTACTTTAGTACAGTACTTAAGTAAATATGTACTTATAGTTACGTTCCACCACATGCCACACGAAAACAAGGATTTCATCTCAGACAGTCTAGTTCAACATTCTGTTCTTTTTTTTCTTTTTCTTTTTTAATCATCGCTGTTGTAGCTGAATCATAATCATTGTAGATCGGCTATTTTCAAAAGGCCGAAATGTATATGGGGTTGAATTTGTTAATGTAGGTTTTGTTATAATGGATCAAAATCTACAAAGTAACAAGAATCTAAAGGTTTCCAATAAATGTAGTGGAGTAAAAGCACAATATTTTGATCCAAGATGTAGTGGAGAAGTAAATATATTGGAAAAAGTGTACTTAAGTACAATACTTAAGTAAATGTACTTAATTACTTTCCACCACATGCCACACGAAAACAAGGATTTCATCTCAGACAGTCTAGTTCAACATTCTTTTTTTTTTTTGGGTTGTTTTGAAATCATCGCAGCTCCAACAAGGCTTGGCTGTTGTAGCTGAATCATAAGAAACCGTTTTGTACGTGCCTGTGTGTGACCTTGTGAAGAAGCAGTGTCTGTGAACTGATAATGAAATGAAGGATTATTTTATTTGTTTAACCTTGATCCCACAGGACATCATTCTGGGGGGAGCATTAGAAACCAAGAAATCCCAGGTCTAGTTCAGAGTTGGGCATTAACGACTTGTGATTTTTGCAAGTCGACTCGACTCAGTAAAAAGTTGAGTTGAAGTCGACTTTAACGTTTGATGAAGTCATCACATCACACGTTAATCATCCCCAGATGATTAACTTAATGTGAAACATTGTTTTCTCACTCAACTGTAAAGAAACTAACATAAAGTTTAAGTGTATAGAGGCTATCTTCACATTTCTAAAGTGACAATTTAAGGACTTTTTAATACCTCTAAAATGGCAAATTAAACATTGTCCAAATTGTCAAATATATAGACGCAGAAATTGTGAAAATAGCAGATCTACATGCTCACAACGCCTCGCATCTAGAAAGTTTTTTTTTTTTTTTTTTTTTTTTAACTTTCGTTAATGCCCTAGTTCAGAGACACACACAGTTCCCGTCCCACAGGATGAGAACCACTGAGTCACACCACCAGGGGCGTTAAGGGGTAGGAAAGTGGGACTGAGTTACTAGGGCCTAAGGTGGAGGGGCCCTAGTAACTTTAGCTATTGAAAAATAGCAGATACAAGCTCACAGCGCGGCACCGAGTGCCGCGCTGCAAGCTTGTAGATCTGCTATTTTTGAAAATGTGTGCAAATCTTTGAATATGTATTTTTTAAGCGAACATTTGTAACTCAAATTTTGCTCCCGGGGTAGTCCCTGGAACTAGATATTTTGAGATGGGGGTCCGTGGCCAAATTCATATCATTTTGGGGGTCCTTCACATGAAAAAGTTTGAGCATCACTAACATGGAAACATATGGGTTTCTTGCACACATTTTCACAATTTTTCAAAAATAGCAGATCTACAAGCTTGCAGCGCGGCACTCGGTGCCGCGCTGTGAGCTTGTATATCTGCTATTTTTCAATAGTTCATGGGGGGCCCGCAGTGAATCCTTGTACCCAGGGCCCAGAATTTGGTGTGACGCCCCTGCACACCACTGTCAGCGACCGTGGCTCTTCATGCCCTCTGTCTCCCTCACCCTCTCACCAGATGAACATGGACCCCCAGAATGACCGCCTGCCGCTCCACTTCAACGCCGTAGAGAAGTGGCCGGGGAAGATCCATGAACCGCTGGACCAGGGCAACTGTGCTGCCTCCTGGGCCTTCTCCACCGCAGGTCAGTCTCACAGGAACAACCCAGGGTCCAAGAAATAAGGGGGGAGAAGCCTGGAGAACTCTAGGTGGATGTGGTAGACTTATGTATTTCTGGAAGATATGTGTAGGTCTAAGTCTGTAGAGCAGGGTTCCCCAATAGGCGGCCCGCGGGTGGCTACTGTCTGACCCCCACCAACCCCAGTAATAATGGTGCTATAAGAGCAGCAACAACACTAGTATATCATCATTGTCGGGTGGAAACCTCGTATCTCCAAATTTGTGCGTTCTTTCGCAAAGCAAAGCCCTGCTTCTTCATACAAGGCTGTTGCACAAAAGTAGTGAAAACAGCAGATCTACAAGCACACAACGCCTCGCGGTGCGAGGCGTTGTGTGCTTGTAGATCGGCTGTTTTCACTAGTTTACATCATTTTTAAAATGATACCGTAAATGCAAAACGAACGGTTTTGGACATTTTTTCACCCGACAACAACGATATTTCAACTGTCGCTGGAGTAGCGGGATCACCAACGTCGCCCCCTGCAATGTTGTGGCCCTCTGCTTGGTACCCTAGACATAATTCGGCCCTTGGGGAAAACTAATTGGGGAACCCTGCTGTAGAGTATAAAAGCCCCGCTAGCAGCCCCTACAGGCCATGCTGCTCCTTACAACCAACTGGCCCAAGGTGTTTTAAACCACAGATATAAAAAGCTAGATACCCCGTCCACCGCTGCAGTTGATTGGAGCGACGCGTCCAACTTGATAGGCAGAAAAGCGGAAGTGTCGAGGGCAGACTGCCACTCAAAAAAACTACTGGCCAATCACAGTGTCTTTTCCGGAACTTATCCAAGGACAACAATTCAATTCAACAGGGCCAGTTCCTAGTGTTGCGCAACGCAGCTGTTTTTAAGAGCTGCGTACGAAAAGACCCGCCCCCACCTGCCTCTGATTTGCCTATACCGACCTTCTGTGTCTGTTACGCACACGGAAGAATTCCAAGCCTGTCAATCAAAAATGCCTATCAATGCGAGACGGGTACCAGAGAGCCGGAAGAGGCATCTACCTTTTTATGTCTGTGGTTTAAACCATTAAATGTTCATAACAGTGTCATAACTAGTGGAGCCTATCATTAGCAGTAGAATTGTGAAAGGTGTGGAGGCACGGTGGCGCAGTGGTTAGCGCTTCGCCTCACAGCTAGAAGGTCCTGGGTTCGATTCCAGCCGGGGGACGCTGTGGGCACTGGCGGCGTGTTCCTCCTCCGCGTCATCAGTGCCCACACCCTAGGTGGGGTTGGCGATAGGGCCTTTCTGTGTGGAGTTTGCATGTTCTCCCCGTGTCTCCTAGGGTTGATACCCTCACAAAAACATGCACGTAATCCTGGTCTCAATAATGCCTCCCCCTGGCCAGCCGGGGCGCCTGATGGAGGGGAAAGGAACTGGTTGGAATAACGTGTTCCTTCCACGCGCTACGTCCAAACCAGGGAAATCTCCACTGTCAGGTGAAAAGAAGCAACTTGGACTCCTCATGCAGTGAAGGAAGCATGAGGTCAGTCCGTTGTCTCCCCAGGTTGGCAGAGGGAGAGCAGAGCCCAGGATTACATAGGCAATTGGCACTGGGTGAAAAAATGGGTTACAAAATTGTGGGATAAAAATTATAAAAAAAAAAAAAAAGAATTGTGAAAGGTGGGGCAGAGGGATATTATATTCACTGAATATTCACCTTTTAAAAAAAGGACATACTATATCGTCTCTGTCGGGTGGAAACCTCATTATGTCCAAAAGGGTTTCTTTTTAGGATTCAAATGTAATCCAAAGTAGCTAATATACAAGCTTGAAGAGTGCGACTTTCGCAAGACGTTTCGAGGCTGTGGATCTGCTACTTTTGTGGGACGCTGTAGTACAGTATGATCAAGTAGGCCGTTAATGTATGAGAAAACAGAAATGGCGTTAATTGTAATGGCTGATTTTACACTTGGTTGCAGGCTGAAAATAGCCGATCTACAAGCTCACAACGTGCGCTGTGAGCTTGTAGAAGCGCAAATAAACAAACTGACTTGTTTTTTAGTTCTGATCTCTTCTCCACTAGTCCCTCCCCAACCTTTTAGTCGAGTTTTTATTTGTTGACGAAATTTAGTCTTAGTTAGTATTTATTTAGTTTTCGTCAGTGAAAAAAGGTAGTCAATGATCATTTTTCGTCATTGTTTTTGTAGAGGAAATTAACACCGTTTCTGTGTTTCTCTGCTGTACAGCGGTGGCGTCAGATCGGATCTCCATCCAGTCCATGGGTCACATGACGCCTCAGCTGTCCCCGCAGAACCTCATTTCCTGTGACACGCGCAACCAGGGGGGCTGCGCCGGGGGACGCATCGACGGAGCCTGGTGGTTCCTCCGACGCAGAGGGTAGGACACATTTCACTGTGACACGGAACAATGCTTTACACAGTGGCGTCAGTTCAGCAAAAGCTAGGGTATGGCAAAGATGGGAGTCCTCATGGAAGGCATTACATTTTGTATAACACGGTTCTATTGTGAAAATAGCAGATCTACATGCTCACAAGTTGTGAGCATGTAGATCTGCTATTTTCACAATGTCTGGAAAAAAAAACTAGTTTTGTCCGTTTTTTACACAGGTTTCTACGGTTTCTTGGGCTGGATATGGCAGCCTGGAACGGTTGTTCAAGTGCAGCTAAACTTAGCATGTTAGTAAACGTGCCACAATTAACAATAATGCATTGCACCTGTGCAGCTGACCTGCGGAACCTGGGAATATACCATTTTGTCAAGATGGGGAGAATACAAGTGTGGAGAATATAATTATAATACCTTGTTAAAGTGACCATTTTGTTAAATTTAGCATTTGTAGTTATTTTACTGTAATTTAACAACCTAATAACCAAAACAGATAGACAAAGAGACTTTCATGGATTTATATTTAAAAGTAACTTTTATCTTCCCCCCTGGACCCAGGATATGGCAGCTGCATACCCCTGCCATACCCAATTGACGCCCCTGTGCTTACATGTACGGTTCCGCCGACACAGAGGCTAGGAAGTCTCATTGTGACACGTACAAAAATGCTTGCATGTACAAAACAAAATCACAATTGTGAATGCTAGTTTATGACCAAAAGTGGAGTTTTGCTCAAAAGAAACTGACGGTGCTTTGCCAAGATCAGTTTGGCTGAGGTGTGATAGTCTTCCGAGAATTGTATCAGAAAACTCAATGCTTGAGAAAAATGCAGTCTCTAAAGAATGGATTATTATTGATTTCTACTGGCAGCGGTAACATCAAATCTATAGCATTATTTATTCAACAAACGAGTTTCCATCGCTGTAGCTTCACTAGCTTGCATCATTTATTCATGGACAACAAAAATGTTAGACCCAAGCAAAAGTAGGCTACAGTAAAGCCTCTTATCAGAGTCCAGGGTGAAGAGCTATTTGTAAGGTTGGCCCGAGCGGCCCAGGCTCCAAGAACAGTCAGGAATGTCTTTCAGGGTTTTTATTTCACCAAACTCACTGTGCAGGTAGGTATACAGGGATTCGAGGTAGCCGAGACAACACTGGTCAAAATAACAAAATAGCAATGAAGAACATATAAATGACTACTTGGGCGAACACTGTTAACAACAAACCCAACTGGGCAAAGAGTTCTCTTTCGGAAACACCTGAATCACACCAGGTCCGATAACTCTCCCTCAGGGATGTTCTCAGTGCATTTGCCCCCATCACACTCACTGATCTGTTCCCGCAGCCTCCATTAAATAGGATCAGACTGCACCACAAGGACACAGCCCCCAATTAATAATAATACTTCCAATACTTCCATATATCCATTTCCAACATAACCCACAGCTAGTAAGTGTAACCTAAGCATACTATATGATGCGTTACCTTAAACTTGGGTACACTTCAAATGAATAACATTCTAAATAAACACATTGCTCTGAAACCTCAGAAAAACCCCTCTCCTCCACAGCACTTGGCACCTTCCCATTAATCAAGGAAGTGCCCCCAGCTGTGCAGGAGAGACACAGGATCAGTGACCACACCCATTAATACCCCAATCCCAATGATTCAATGAACAGGCCCCCATAGTAAAATACATTGGAGTTAAGGTGTGTACATTGTCCTCAGTGTGTATACTATACTGTATAGGGCACGGGCTGCCCCGTGACATTTCCCCCCCCTTCTGATGACGCCCCCTGTGGCGTCCTTGACCGGAAGTCTGTGGTCCAAACCTCTGACTCCTTGTGTGCAGAGACATATTTGTCCACCAGCTCTGCCGCTTTTTCCGCTGTCTCAGGGACACGTTCTTTAACCCAGACCCTCACTTCTGGGTAGAGGACCCTAAGATACTGCTCCAGGACCATCTTCTCCATGATGTCATCTTTGGTGGTTGAAGAGAAGTCCACCCACTTGCAGAAGAGGTCCTTGAGGCGGATACACAGCTCACGAGGTGACTCTCCGGGTAGCACATCAAGGTTGCGGAAGCGTTGATGGTACGACTCGCTGCTCACCTCATACTTCTTCAACACCGCTGCTTTCAGCCTGTCATAGTCTTGAGTGTGGGCTGGGTCCATAGCTACGAAAGCACTTCTTGCCTTGCCCGTCAGTACAGGAACTAGCCGGACGGCCCACTGCTGACGTGGCCACTTGTACACAGCTGCCAGTTTCTCAAAAGTTGTGAGGAAATGTTCGATGTCGTCGGAGTCCTCCAACCTCATCAGCTCCGGCTCCCCCAATGGCACCAGTGCTGATGCCGGTCCAGCTGGCCCTGGTGGCGCCCTTGGCCGCACCCTGGCTGCCTCCATGTCCAACTGGAGCTGGGTTATTTGATGGTTCATGACGTCGAGCCTCTGCTCCTTTCGTTGTCGCTCCCTCTCCTGCTTCCTCTCATTCTCTATTTGAGACTGCATGTACGTCTCAAACATTTTGGCCAAGTTGGCGAATGTTGCCTCCTGCGAAGAGGTGGTGCTCACCATGGTGTGGACTGGTTCCTCCACATCACCCCCTGTAGCACCGCCTTCCTCCTCTGAGAGTGCTGCTTGCTGCTGTTGGTTTCTTAAATGCGGTTTTGGAGGCATCCTGACTGTCTTTTGCTTTCTTCTGACACCACATGTAAGGTTGGCCCGAGCGGCCCAGGCTCCAAGAACAGTCAGGAATGTCTTTCAGGGTTTTTATTTCACCAAACTCACTGTGCAGGTAGGTATACAGGGATTCGAGGTAGCCGAGACAACACTGGTCAAAATAACAAAATAGCAATGAAGAACATATAAATGACTACTTGGGCGAACACTGTTAACAACAAACCCAACTGGGCAAAGAGTTCTCTTTCGGAAACACCTGAATCACACCAGGTCCGATAACTCTCCCTCAGGGATGTTCTCAGTGCATTTGCCCCCATCACACTCACTGATCTGTTCCCGCAGCCTCCATTAAATAGGATCAGACTGCACCACAAGGACACAGCCCCCAATTAATAATAATACTTCCAATACTTCCATATATCCATTTCCAACATAACCCACAGCTAGTAAGTGTAACCTAAGCATACTATATGATGCGTTACCTTAAACTTGGGTACACTTCAAATGAATAACATTCTAAATAAACACATTGCTCTGAAACCTCAGAAAAACCCCTCTCCTCCACAGCACTTGGCACCTTCCCATTAATCAAGGAAGTGCCCCCAGCTGTGCAGGAGAGACACAGGATCAGTGACCACACCCATTAATACCCCAATCCCAATGATTCAATGAACAGGCCCCCATAGTAAAATACATTGGAGTTAAGGTGTGTACATTGTCCTCAGTGTGTATACTATACTGTATAGGGCACGGGCTGCCCCGTGACACTATTCACCGCAAATTTTAGGTGATAAGCTATCCACCTTAAGTGAGAAAACAAGTGGAGTCCATCATAGTCAGTCACGGTGAAGTCCTATCACTGTGACACTGTGATTGGTCTAGATCGACCAATCAGTGAACGGGGTGATGGGCCGCTCTGTCTGTCTGATAGTAAAAACAGAGAGATGTGTTGGGGTTCGCGGTGGATAGCTCTTCACCGCGAGTAATGACGTAATGTTGTAGTTTTATGACTTAAAAAGACTTAAAAAGACTACACCGCGGTGGATAGCTTATCACCGCGGTGCATACTATGATAACAGTGATTCTCTATGACCTCACGCACACCGGCTCCGAATTTGCCATACGGCAGGTGGCTGCGGCAGTGCGTTTTTTTCCTGATCGAACACAGTTCGATTTGTGCGTCTTGTCGCATGCGGTAAAAACTCATTGACTCCTTTAACGACTCCTTTTCGGATCCGCAGTGTGGATTCCACACAGCCTTGCACATCAAATCCAATGCGTTTTTAATCATGCAGCAAACGGAAAGAAACACAACGGTCCTGTGTGCAAAGCCCTTAAGTCTGTTGCAATACGTCATAATTTAGGAAAATTGTGGCTAGTGAAAACTGTGGATGCTTGAACTTGAAGCATAATGTGTCTAATACGTCCAAAACTGTTACTTTCCAGAAAGAAGGTGTCTTCCAGTGAAAACAATGTAGTTATGTCAAAAGCTTTTGTTAATATGTTTCATTGGTTAAACATTTATAACACCCACAGACGGATGGAACCACTTTCAACTTAATTGGCATCCACTATTTGGGGCATTTCATTATAGGCCAAAAAAAAAAAAAAAACACTGACTTACAAGGAAGTACAAAATAGGGCATTCATTTATAAAAAAATAATAATAAAAAAATAAATAAAAAATAAACAGGTCCATATACCATTGTTTTGGGTTGAGATTGACACATTTCCTGGGACAATCTGCCCAGATCATGCATGTCACATGTGTCTTCTTCTTTTTTAGTTTTTTACTCTCAAAAAACGCCTGCATTGTAGTGCATTTGAAACTACATGGCAGTGCACATCATGGGGTGATCACTGCTTGCCTCCTGTGAATTGTTTTATGTTTATTTGTGTTTATTTTATTTTTATTTTGTTGCTGAGTGAGGTCAGCAGACAAAGTGACATGAGTGAGATTAAAAAAACCTGAGTGAAATGTGCCAATGTCAACCAGAAACATCGATATACCACACAGGCTCCGACGATGGATAATGGGAAATTGAGTCCCTGCATTACTACGGTGTCGGCCGTCTGATATTAAACAATGAAAAGACTGATTGACGAGTAAATTTGCGGCCATGTGCGATAAATCAATTGACGCGTTTTCAAGTCAATGTTAAAGGTGTATTCAGTGATAACGAAAGTGGCCGGGGGTCATCTTGTTCCTTACTGGCCTTACATTTTTTTATCGATTTTTTACACCATTATAATGTTCTTATTTTGATCATTAGACCCAATCACTGAATATCGGTAGGCCTACGTCTCCAGCTTCAGGATATGTATGATACTGATTTACTACGAGACTGTGGCATTTTATGAGTTCAGTAGTTTAGGCATTTAGCAGACGTTCTTAATTCAGAGCGACTGTTGGTCTCAAAACTTTTATTTTGACCATCATAACTAAACATCATAACATAACTACGGCCATACTCTACCCTGATTGGTCGAGGACTGGCTGGCTACCTCTGAAACCCGAATCTAGCTATGCTCGTGACACGGGTCATGGCGGAAGTCCTTATATGGTCAGCACACATTCTAGTGAGGAGAATGAATGGAAAATGTACCAATTATATTTGTATTTGAATGAAATACAATCACTGAATGGAACTAATGTTCCTCTCTCCCAGGGTGGTGACAGATGACTGCTACCCCTTCCTGCCCCCCCAGCAGACCCCGGCGGACGTGGGCCGCTGTATGATGCAGAGCCGCTCGGTGGGCCGCGGCAAGAGGCAGGCCACGCAGCGCTGCCCCAACACGCACAACTACCACAACGACATCTACCAGAGCACGCCGCCCTACAGGCTGTCATCTAATGTATGTACTATACGTGCACGCACGCACGCACACACGCACGCACGCGCGAACACACACGGGGCTGTCACAATTATTCGTTTTCATGATTGTCATAATCGTTGCATGTTGAAAAATTTTCATATATAATTATTTTAAAGTAAAAAATAGTGGAAATAGAAGATCCACAAGCTTGTAGATCGGCTATTTCCACTATCAATGTCCTTTTTTAAGTATGAAATTGTCAAATATGTCAGTAATTTCTTTGTGTATTTAGGTTATGTGTCATATCTGCCATGTGGAACTTCAAAACCTAAAAGCTAAACAGAAATGTGATTGTCCAACAACAAAAACACAATTAAATCATTAATCACAATAATCATCATGTAAAATGTCATAATCGTGACAGCCCCCCCCCCCCCCACACACACACACACACACACACACACACACACACACACACACACACACACACACACACACACACTCTATCACCAGTAAGACGCCCTAAAGGGCAAGGTAGCACTGAGACAACAGAGACTGATATGTCCATATATGGGCATTCCCAGATATGATGACATCAGGGACCTCCATATATGGGCATAAAAGGGACGAGGACGGAATTCATTTGCAAGTGTGACTCGCGTCGCGACAACCACACTTTTTATCATGAGACTGACGTATGGGCATTCTCAGATATGGGCTTAATATTGATGACATCAGGGATCTTGAGCGTGACATGAGGCGTGGCGTACGCACGCACACACATGATCTGCATACTTTCATACTGAATGCGACCTACGGTCACACCGTCATGCAGACTGCCTGTATGACCATATCCAACGTATGTACACCTGTATTAAGACATATACTGTACTGTACGTATTACATACTAATACCCACTGTCACACACACACACACACTGACAACACACACAGACACAAACACACACACACACACACACACACACACACACACACACACACACACACACACACACACACACACACACACACACACACACACACACATACACACACACACACCGACTAGTGTGCAGTTCATATACTGGGGCATCGGCCTACAGCCCCTGCTTGCTAAACATGCTCCTTAATCTGCCATGAACGCAGCATGCCTTCCTTGGCAATATGCTGGAACATGAGCTAAGCTCCCTCATGCCTCACGTGTCTCACGTCCGTCCGCCTCAGTGTGCTTTTCCTCCTGCACACATGCATAGTTGGTTAAAACTCACCCTCATGCATACCTGACCGCCGCGTGAACGCCCGCAGGAATCCTACAGGATTAACATGAGTCAAGTGCTTCCGGACCCAGGGGTGTCGCACCACATTCTGGGCCCTGCGTGCAAGGATCCACTCACATTCTGTGCTTTAACTGTTGAAAAATAGCAGATATACAAGCTCACAGCGCGGCACACGGGTGCCGTGCTGCGAGCTTGTAGATCTGCAATTTTTTCTTTAAATCGTGAAAAGTCTTTGAATATATATTAAAAAAAAAGCTTCTATGCTTCTAAAAAGCTTCTAAAAATGTTTCTATGTCAGTGGTTCTCAAACTTTTTCATGTGAAGGATCCCCAAATTGATGTATTTGGCCACGGACACTCATGTCAACATATTTCGTTCCAGGGACCCCCCGGAAGCAAAATTTGAGTTACAAATGTTCACTTAAAAAAAAACATATATTCAAAGATTTGCACACATTTTCACAACTTTTCAAAAATAGCAGATCCACAAGCTCGCAGTGCGGCACTCGGTGCCGCGCTGTGAGCTTGTATATCTGCTATTTTTCAATAGCGAAAGTATAAAATAATTAAGGCCCCTCCACCTTGGGCCCTGGTAACTCAGTCCCACTTTAACCCCCCTTGTGACGCGCCCCTGTCTGGACAGCGCTTCCATCAGGAGCCATGTGGATCGGGTCAGAGGTCAAGTTACTGTACAGTATGTCAGTGGTCCGCAACGTTTTCAGGCCGTGACCCCCCAAAAAATCATATTTTGACTTGGGACCCCCCACCCTGCACAAGCACTTGGAATTGTAGGAGTTGGCATTATATTTGGTTTGACTCGATCTGTTCCATTGTGAAAAAAAAAACGCCTGAGCAATGTAGATCTGCTATTTTCACAATTTCAGCCTCCAATATTTGACAATTTGACCAATGCTTGACCAGAGGTACTAAAAAGGTCTTTAAAGTCCTTTAAAAGTGTCACTTTAGAAATGTGCAGCCTTTATACACTTTTATACACAGTTTGTTTACTGTTGAGTGAGAAAACAATGCTTAACATCTGGGGACCCCCCAAAATGATGTGGGTACCCCTCTGGGGGTCCCGACCCACAGGTTGAGAACCACTGCAGTATGTTACATTATACACTATCTGCTTGTTTTCTGTCAACTGGTCCTGGGCCAGACAAAATATTTGGACGAATTTGTCAAACGTGTCAGAAAAATAACTGTGATCTTATCAAACATAAATATATCAAGACAAAGTGTACATTTCCCCAAAAGGTAAATAAATGTGTGTATTTGCTGTACTTCAGTATGACCCGAAGCAGTGGATAAAACGTATTATTATTCCCCCACTGGCCGTAGAAGAGGCGTTATTTCATTAAAAAATATATATAGGGGTTAGGAAAAACTGATAATGACATGTCCAAAATAGGGTTTTTCGATTTGGCCTAAAAATAAAATCCTGATTAATTTCTCAGAAAAGTCGGTTTTCGATTTCGAGGTAAAAAGAATGCATTGTTTCAAAAATGTTGTTTTCTTTAAAAACACAACTGTGATTTTTCCAAGAAATTCATCAAAGAAAGTGCACGGATAAATGACCTTAATTTGGTTTCAGACTCTGGCTTATTTGCAGAACCTTGTCATGTTTTAGGAGGACCGGGCTGTGGACTTTTTGCCCCATGCAGGGCTCTAATGAGCAAGATCCGTACCAGAATTACCCTAGTTAAAGTCAAAATCGATTTGAAGATTATTATTTTTTTATCTTCCAAAACAAACAATCAATTCAAAATCGATTAATCGCCCAGCCCTAGTCCATAATAGGCAGGTCATTTTGAACTCTTGAGGCCGACTCTACAAATAAATGCCTTCCTAAATTCAACAAAGAAATTGCAGCGAGCTTGTACATCTGCTATTTTTAATAGCCATCACTAAAATCTAACATGACACATTTCTTTGCAATCCTGGTTTTTAGAGTGATTAATTAACTTTGGTTGCAGAAAGAAAACGAATGTCTAGTGTTGATCTCAAGTCAGGTGGAGGAAATATAGAACAACAGAATTGTAATGTTAACCCCAAATGATGCCACTGCGTAGAAGCAAAAAAAAACAAAAAAAAAACAGTCTAATAAAATGGCCGTTGTAAATTAGGGCATTAACGAAAAAGACTCAGTCGACTTCATTACACAAGTCGACTGTCGACTCCCACCAGAGAAAGTTGAAAGTCGAAGTTGGAAAAAAAAAATCTATTGTGAAAATAGCAGATCTACATTCCCGCGAGGCGTTGTGAGCATGTAGATCTGCCACTATATATTTGACAATTTGGACAATGTTTAATTTGTCATTTTAGAGGTATTAAAAAGTCCTTAAATTGGCACTTTAGAAATGTACAGATACTTTATGTTGGTTTGTTTACAGTTGAGTGATAAAACAATGTTACACATTAAGTTAATCATCTGGGGACCCCTCAATACTTGGGGGGTCGTGTGTGATGTGTGATGTGATGACTTCATCAAACGATAAAGTCGACTTCAACTCAACTTTTTTACTGAGTCGAGTCGACTTGCAAAAATCACAAGTCGTTAATGCCCTTATATACTTAACATGGTCCATGCAAGGCCGGTTTACCACAAGTTAATTTGAACTGGCAAAACAACCCAACTGGAGTAACACAAAATCACATTCACATGATGTCAGGTACTTTTAACGTTTTAGCTGGCCTTCAACATACCTAAGAGCTCTGCTGCATTTCTGAGTCACCTCAATCAACAGGAAATATGATGATGATGACGGTGAGGAGCGGAAACCCGGCTTTTATTGAGGTTTCCACATATTTACAAAGGGATTAAAGTGCTCCAACGGAAACAAAGTAATCTACGGCGCCAACTCAGATAAAATTTGAATAAAACAAATTAATCCAAGCTAATCTTATCCTTGATATTACGTCTGCTACCTGACTAAACCAACACAAAATAAAACCACACTAAAATAATCATTGGTTAACTACTAGGGGTGTAACAATATAGTAACTGAATCGAATAATCGATTTTAATTAGCAACAACCAACTATATTGTTTGCAAAAGCAAAATATCGTACCGTTTTGGCTTTATATCGTATCGTATGTGGTAATCGGTATCGAATCATTTTGCAATGCCAATAATCGATTGTATGGAACCTAAGTATCTGTGCCTTGTATTTAGCAATTTTAAGAGGGAAAATGAAAAAGAGGGGTCTAATTACCTTTCCATTCCATATAGCTACTGGTCTATTGATAAATGTGTGTAATCTCTGCGTTCATGTCAAGGTGGGTTTGTCCATATGTTGTGAAATATAATGCACATGTATTTGCTAGATAATCACTTTACTTCCATAATATTTTTTCAAGATTTTTTCACACGTTTTACACGTTTAACATGGCAGATTTAGTGTCATCAGTAAACCACGCCCACTGCTATGCCCTGTACCAGGGGTCTTCAACGTTTTCAGGCCAGGGACCCCTTAGCTGAGAGACAGATGAAGCAGGGACCCCCACAACCTGTTCATAGATTCCATATAGTTTCATCGTTTGACAGCACAATCATCAGTGTATTTTGGATTCATGTCAATTTGTGTTTTCAGATATTTAACCACTTGAACCACTTGTCAATAAACATGACCTTTCACTCTGTACTTAGTCTGCTCTTTTCCCCCCTACACCAAAGCTCTTTGCCAAAAATAGAAGATCAACGCCTCGCAGCGCGAGGCGTTGTGAGCTTGTAGATCGGCTGTTTTTGGCCAAAGTTCTCAGAATATGGATGCTAGGTTTCAAGTGGTTAATATAAAAAAGGAGAAAAAAGTTTCTATCTAAGAAGGATTTGTAGGGCCCTGTAGTAAATCTGAGGACCCCCTAGGGGTCCCGGACCCCCGTTGAAGACCCTTGCCCTATGTTTTAAATCCTGTGACTGTGTATGAATAAACCTTAATATAGAACATAAAGCTAATCTCAAGGCTCCGAATAATGAATGGTTCAACACAAACACAGAGACCACACAGAAGATAACATCAACATAATGGCCAGACATTGCTGCCAGGGACCCATGCGTTGCCAGATTTGTGCGAGAGAAACAAAGCAGAAAAAACAAGGTCTGTGAAAACAAGCCCAAAATACTGCAAGCGACCAGGGCAGGTCAATCAAACTGTATTGTCTGGTGTTAAATAAATAAACTGTGCATTCATATAGCGACTTTATACAAGGCGCTTTACAATGATTGTGCATTACATTCATTCTCACACACACGCGCGCGCACGCGCACACACACACACACACACACACACACACACACACACACACACACACACACACACACACACACACACACACACACACACACACACATGCACACCATTTAAACATTTATTTATTTCCACACAAAGGAGATGCATACAAGGACACAAATATTATATATAGGTGCAGTGTAAAGTTACATTTACAAAATCATGACATATGTCTTCATGATACAATAGCATGTCTCTTGGTACTCTACAGGTATAAGTTTTTTGCCAGCCTTTTTGCCTCTTTTTTGGGCATCCCACGTTGTTGAAACCCTCTAACAACCAGCCTGTGGGTATGTCCTATAGGCTGCCAAATATAAAAACAACACACGCACACGGGCACACACACACACACACACACACACACACACACACACACACACACACACACACACACACACACACACACACACGCACACACACACACACACACACACGCACACACACACGCACACGCACACACACACACACACACACACACACACACACAATTCCCCGGTTGTGATAGTGGCTAAATTAGAACCATATAGTGGACATGAGACTGTCTGTCTGAGGCCACGGATTGTTGTCTAACAAGAAGAATCAAGAAACTTGTATTTGTCACTAAGGGTGCCCTCACACCAAAATACCTACAGTATGAGAGTGGAATCCGCGTTCCACCAATGCATTTCAATGAGAGTGAAGCGGTTTCATGCCAGCAGAGGATTTCTGGAAAAAACGCTCCCTTCTCATTGAAATGCATTGGCACATTTGGCGGAACGCGGATTCCACTCTCATAGGTATTTTGGTGTGAGTCAGCAGTGGAAAAAGCACTAAAAGTACTGCATCAATACTGCAATGTAGATATACTCTGTTACAAGTAAAAAGTCTTGGATCCTAAATTTACTTGAGTAAAAGTACAAATGTATTGCTATCAAAATGTACTACCAAAAGTAGAAAGTACAGAATGTCCATTTTTGAGTTTTCAAATTTGAAGAAATCTTTTGAAAATAGCAGATCTACAAGCTCACACCGTGACACATTGTGAGCTTGTAGATTGGCTATTTAAGTTGTTAATGTAGGTTTTGTAATAATAATCAAAATCTACAAAGTAATCAGTAACTAAAGTTTTATTTGGATCCGAGATGTAGTGGAGTAGAAGTTTAAAGTATTGGAAATTATACTCAAGTAAAGTGCAAATATCTTAAAAGGGTACAAAACGTAAGTACGTATGCACTTAGTTACTTTACACCACTGTCACTAAAGGCCACTTTTAACCGCACAGATTCGGCGACGATTCGGCGGCGGAAGGCGGCGGAAAGCGTCTGTTGCCGAACGGGAGCTCATCGTCAGGTTTTCGGCAGCGGGTCGGGAACCTTATCGACCGAAAACTGGAAAACTGGACTTGCTCAGTTTTGTTCAGTCGCCCCTCGCCGTCGGTAAGATTGAGGGAGTTGTAGAATAGTTTACTACTGCTCCAAAACCAAGCCAAAACAAGCCAGAGACATTTTCTCGTCGCATATTTTTACTAAATACCATATTCTCAATCTCAACTCTCAATTCCTATTCCAATCGGATCCAAAGCAAAGCTAGTAGTAGGCTAGTAATAGTCCATCAAGTGCCCGTGTTGTTGTTTTCTTTTTTTTCCTCCTCTGCACGGAGAACAGAGCTGCCTCCGGCCGGGTTAGGGTTGCCAGATTCTGTGAGTGAAATACGCGACCAGGTCTATGAAAATAAGCCCAAAAGCGCGACCAGTTTCACCTCTGAACTCTATTACATTAGTTATTTTATAAAATAATGTTGAAAGCAAGGCCAAATAAGCAACTACACTTCAGAAACAAGCCCAAACAAAAGCAACCCACATCTAGCAACATTATAGGAAAACAGGATCAACGTTGCTTATAAGGAGCAGACCTGGCACCACTGCCATACAGTAACTACAGTCGGCGTCGTCTGAAAAAAATAAAATAAAAAATAAGTGCTTAGTTTTTTGCAGTTCTTTGCAGTCTGTGTACAGTCAGAAGGAGTCTCCTGTAGGCTGTTTGGTGTGTAGACACCTTAACTTAAACCAGTACAAGCAGAGGAAATGTTGTGACTGACTGCATCACAGCCAGTAAAACCCAGAGAATTAACTCTAGGCCTACTGCATACATGGGCAACTGGTGGCCCGGGAGCCACATGCGGCCCCCACCTTCACTTAATGCGGCCCTCAGGTTACCGCAGTGTGAATGACTATTTTGATTTCAGCTGTTACAATTCCAAAATGCAAACATGACCCGCTTTTATTACTTCAGTCGCGTTTTGAGCTTGTAGATTGGCTATTTTTGCTATTTTTGACTGCATGTGCTTTGTGGCCCTCTGGAGTGAGTGTGAAAATATATTGGCCCTCTCCATCATCAAAGTTGCCCACCCCTGGCCTACTGCATCTAGAGCAGCATCTATTCTACAACATTCACATTTTAGTAAACACTGTATATCAATATGTAAAAAAACACTCCCCTTAAGAGAAATCTAATTAAGCCGGAAAAGTGTAGCCACGCGACTTTCACAATTCAATATGGGCACATTAAGAGCAGATATATTTAGCTTGCACTGAACTCCCCGAGGCAGAGTGATCAAAGTTCACCTGAATGAATTAGTTTATCCTCCATTATTCCTGCGGATCCCGTCTGGTTGATGTGCAGCAAACACAGCAGAGCGGGTGGGTGGGGGTTAGAGCAAACTCACTGACCCGGCCAAAACACTGTGGATGGAGTAGCCTATGTGTCCCATCTCTTTAACCCAGGGGTCTTCAACGTTTTCAGGCCAAGGACCCCTTAGTTGAGAGAGAGAAGAAGCAGGGACCCCCACAACCTGTTCATAGATTCCATATAGTTTCATTGTTTGACAGCACAATCATCAGTGTATTTTAGATTCATGTTAATGTGTGTTTTCAAATATCTAACCACTTGAACGGTCAATAATTATTAAACTTGACCTTTCACTCTGTACTTAGTGTGCTCTTTTTCCCCTCTACACCAAAGCTCTTTGCCGAAAATAGCCGATCTACAAGCTCACAACGTCTCGCAGCACAAGGCGTTGTGAGCTTGTAGATCTGCTATGTTTGGCTAAAGTTCTCAGAATATGGACACTAGGGTTCAAGTGGTTAATATAAAAAAGACGAAAAAAAGTTTTATCATTCAAAGAGTTGGAGAAGGACCCCCTGTAGTAACTCTGAGGACCCCCTAGGGGTACCGGACCCCCTGTTGAAGAGCCCTGCGTTAACCGTTTCCAGGCATGGCTCTTGCACTGCCCCGCGGGCACTTCTCAAATTACATCACTGTTCCTAGTTATCATAGGATGGGTAAATGACCTCACTGCTCCTAGTTGTTATAGGATGGGTAAAATGCAATGTTTGGGTTATGGGGTGTACACAGTATATTAGGGATTGAATGTAGGAGTCTCAGAAGTAATGTTGGAGAACCTAGATGTATCGGTGATGTCTGTCACCTCCAAATTTGGGCATTGTTTCAGCACGCAGATGTTACCATGGCGATGACACATGAGCAGTATAGGCTGCGGTATCAGTGATGTCAGTTATCAACAAATCTGGGCACTGTTTAGTATCAGTGATGTCAGCATGCGTGTATATCAGACTGACATCGGACAAACAGACATTCGTCGTTTACAGGACAAAAAACAGCCCAAAGAGTGGGGACTATTCTATAAGCTTGCCGGTGTTATTGGCCACTGTCTGTCATCGGAAATAAACGACCTACAAGCACGCAACGTGTCACTTCGCATCAGCGCTGCGAGCCGGTCGATTTTGGCGATTTTTGCCATGCAACGTCGGTCGAATTAGGAGTCGTATAAATCAGGCTTAATGCTTCTAAAAAATCATTACTGTCCGTGTTCCATCTTCCTGCGGTCTGGGAAGCCAATAATCTATACATTAAGGAGGGGGAGGGAGGGGGGGTTAATGCACCTCGCTCACAGCCGAGGGGGAGGGGGGGGGCTCTTATCGTCCATCTGTCCATCTCTGCATCCTTCACTGACAAACATCTCTCTCCTCTCGTTCTCTCCCTCAGGACAAGGAGATCATGAAGGAGATTATGGATAATGGCCCCGTGCAAGGTAAGATGTGTGCGAGCGTGCGTGCGTGCGTGCGTGCGTGCGTGCGTGCGTGCGGGCGTGCGTGCGGGCGTGTGTGTGTGTGAGATAGAGAGACAGAGAGAGAGAGATAGATAGAGAGAGAGAGAGAGAGAGAGAGAGAGAGACAGATAAAGAGAGAGAGAGAGAGAGAGAGAGAGAGAGAGAGAGAGAGAGAGAGAGAGAGATAGAGAGATAGATAGATAGATAGATAGATAGATAGATAGATAGATAGATAGAGAGAAAGAGAGAGAGAGAGAGAGAGAGAGAGAGAGAAAGTTCCTCCTATGATCAATGTTTCATTTGTTCCTGAGTGGAGTGTTACTTGTGTTAACTAACACTTACATGCTTGGCTGTATGACGCAACAGATAAGCAAAAATAGCCCACGACACGTCACCATGTGACATTTTAACTGTTCTTGAAACATTTGAAATGTGTTTTAAAGTCTGTTTTGAAAATGGTTGTCTGTATTGACACAAAATAGATCTGGTCTAGTTAAAAACAGCATTAAAACACAATAATAGACAATAGCTCCAATCGGAACCAATGCACGATTCTAACCTTTTCGGCAGATCGTATCCAAAAATAAAGGTCGGCCCCCCTTCTTTACCATTTTTGCCGGTCAAAACCTTTTTGATGACTGGTCAGAAACAAGTGTTTAAATCATGCATAGTGGCAAATACTCGCTGGCCATTCTTTGCCAACACCCGAGAATGTGGGACCTCATCTCGGAGCTATAGAGCAGTGGTTCTCAACCTTTTCAGGCCGCGACCCCAAAAATAATCATATTTTAACTGGGGACCCCCACCCTGACGAGCACTAAGAGGCGTTACATTTTGTTGAACACGGTTCTATTGTGAAAATAGCAGATCTACATTCTCACAACGCCTCGCAACAGCCTCTAATATTTGACAAGTTGGTGAATGTTTAATTTGTCATTTTAGATGTTTTAAAAAGTCCTTAAATTGTCACTTTAGAAATGTGCAGATACCCTCTATATACTCTTAAACTTTATGTTGGTTTGTTCAGTGTTCAGAGAGAAAACAATGTTTCACATTAAGTTAATCATCTGGGGATCCCCCGAAATAATTTGGGGACCCCCTGGGGGTCCTGACCCACAGATTGAGAACCACCGCTATACAGCGCAGGGAGAGGTTCCAAACGGCGCTGCAACAGACCCTGGAGGCCAGTGAAAGGTGCATGGAGTCTTTCATGGAGGCCCCAGTGCAGACATACATCAACCTGCGTGACGGTGGGGTCCTATAGGTTATTAGACCCCTGACCCCATACGTGCTGGTCAGAAGCCTCTGACCTGTGTTCAACACGTGTGTGCAAACATGCATCATGCGTGTGCTTGTGCGTCTGCATGTGCACGCGTATTGTGTGCTCGCAACAGGAGCTGTGTTCCCTATGAGCCGGTGCCAGCCTCTTGTTATATTGTTCAACACAGGAAAGCTATTGGCCTCGTGTCAACTTTCCTTTCGTTCTTAGGATGTGTGTGTGTGTGTGTGTGTGTGTGTGTGTGTGTGTGTGTGTGTGTGTGTGTGTGTGTGTGTGTGTGTGTGTGTGTGTGTGTGTGTGTGTGTGTGCTGCTGATAGTAGTTGTGAGAAGAAGGGAGGTCCAGTTGGCAGCTCACTCAAGCTCAGGGGTGTCGCACCAAATTCTGGGCCCTGGGCACAGGGATTCACTGTGGGCCCCCATGAATTCTTTAACTATTGAAAAATAGCAGATATACAAGCTCACAGCGCGGCACCGAATGCCGTGCTGGGAGCTTGTATAGATCTGCTATTTTTGAAGTTTTTGAAGTCTTTGAATATTTCAAATCCTTTCTGAAAAACCTATGTTTCTATGTCAGTGGTGCTCAAACCTTTTCATGTGAAGGACCCCCAAAATGATATGTATTTGGCCATGGACCCCCATCTCAAAATATTTCGTTCTAGGGACCCCTCCAGAAGCAAAATTTGAGTTACAAATGTTCGCTTAAAAAAATACATATATTCAAAGATTTACCCACATTTTCACGACTTAAAAAAAATGGCAGTTCTACAAGCTCGCAGTGAGCTTGTATATCTGCTATTTTTCAATAGTTTAAGTACCGTTGTTTTGGGTTGAGATTGGCACATTTCCTGGGGCAATCTGCCCAGATCATGCATGTCACACATGTCTTCTTCTTTTTTAGTTTTTTACTCTCAAAAAGCGCCTGCAATATTGTGCATTTGAAACTACATAGCAGTGCACATCATGGGGTGATCACTGCTTGCCTCCTGTGAATTGTTTTATTTTTATTTTTGTTTATTTTATTTTTATTTCGTTTGCTCAGTGAGGTCAGCAGACATGAGTGAGATGAAAAAAACCTGAGTGAAATGTGCCAATGTCGACCAGAAACATCGGTATAAAATAATGAAGGCCCCTCCACCTTGGGCCCTATAACTCAACCCCCCCTTGTGACGCCCCTGCTCTAGCTTCTCTGCAGGTAGGCTCTAGGCCGTTGCTAAACGGAGGGAACTCCTTATGCCTTGATATCCGTTAGATTGTTATGGGAAAAGTCACAGGATGGGAAGAGTCACAGGGAGTTCACATACACGCACGCACGCACCCATGCACGCACACACACACACGCAAGCATGCACACACACACGTGCACCCAAATGCACAAGCACGCACAGGCATACATGCACCCAAAAGTAGCTGGGTCGACTCGACTCAGTAAAACGTTGAGTTGAAGTCGACTTTATCGTTTGATGACGTCATCACATCACACACAACCCCCCAGTTATTTTGGGGGGGGTCCCCAGATGATTAAGTTAATGTGAAACGTGGTTTTCTCACTCAACTGTAAACAAACCAACATAACATTTAAGTGTATAGAGGGTATCTTCACATTTCTAAAGTGCCAATTTAAGGACTTTGTAATAACTAAAATGACAAATTAAACATTGTCCACATTGTCAAATATATAGAGGCAGAAATTGTGAAAATAGCAGATCTATATGAGCATGTAGATCTGCTATTTTCACAATAGAAAGTATTATTATTTTTCTTTTCAACTTCGACTTTCCCTGGTGGGAGTCGACTTGTGTAATGAAGTCGACTGAGTCGACTTGTCGACTTTTTTGTTAATGCCCTAGTGTGCGACAGCATCACATGACATGAACATAAACCAAGCCTATATAAATCTAACATTTCTATAACGTAAAACAACCGTTTTTTTTTCTTTTTCGTGTAAGCACCAGCAAAACGGTCCTCCTCACAATATTCTATTCCTGAAAATGCATCTGTACTTGCGAGGACATCTATAGGGCCCTATTTTCGTCCATGTCATTACACATTAACTTACCCTAAACTCTTTGGCAGATCGTCTATTTGAAGTATTTTGACATGTTCTTCCAAATAGACTGGGAACGCATAATGTTGTGCTTTAACTATTCAAAAATAGTAGATAATATACAAGCCTTGTATATTCTAGTCTTTGAAGTCATTGAATATTTAACATCCTTCTAAGGTCTTTTTGTCAGTGCTGCTCAAACGTTTTCATGTGAAGGACCCCCAAAATGTAGGTTGATGTATGTATTTGGCCACGGACCCCCATCTCAAAATATTTATTCCCAGGGACCCCCCCAGAAGCAACATTTTAGTTCCTACACATAGGCCTATTCGCTTAAAAAATAGATTTAGAGAATATTCAAATATTTCACGACTTTTCAAAAATAGCAGATCTACAAGCTCGCAGCGCGGCACCCGGTGCCGCGCTGTGAGCTTGTATATCTGCTATTTTTCAATAGCTAAAATATTGAATAATTAAAGCCCATCCACCTTGGGCCCTAGCAACTCAGTCCCACTTTTCCCCCCCTTGTGACGCCCCTGAATACAAATACACAAACGCACGCACAGTTCCCATAACACTTCCAAAACTCTCAGCTTCTTCCCTGGGTTGTGTGGGTGGGGGTGTTACTGTTACCCAGGGGGCTCGTTGTGCGTCGAAGTGGAGAGATGAGGAAATTGCTTTTAGATGACTGGGTCATTTGGTACGATCGTTATCCTGCATCCATCCATTGCTGAATCACAGTTCTGTTAGAGTGGAGAGACGATTCAATTTTCAATTCAATTAAAATTTCAATTCAAATTAGCTTTATTGGCATGAGAAAAGCAAAGCAAAGCAAGTTTCAAAACATAAAAACAGTTGAAAATGGGGAACATGTATACGGTTGGAGGGGGTACAGCATTGTGTAAACAGAGACACTAGCCATGTTTCCATAAACTTATTCGAATTAGGGAAGCGAATTATCAGAAATGCGCTTCAAGACAAAGCGAATTTAGCCTGTTTCCATTAAACTGGTGAAATGCGATTCTTGGGAGATCCTGCCTGGGTCCGTCTAACCGACGTTCTGTAAACACTTCCTGCGGGCTTGCACACAGTGCACACGCATCCCGAGCCAGAGCCGGTCGCGACGCACCGCCGCAGAGAAAGTGCGGCCGGCAGGAGCACAGAGCAAGCGTCCCCGAGCCGAGGTGGCCGCCCCGCCGCCCGGTTGAGTCCTCCGGGCAGACTGCATCCTGCAGCGTCGCAGATGCGAGCTGCAGCAACACGGTGTGATGACGAAGGGTCACTCCGTGTGTAACAACCGGTTTGTTTTGTGGGCTAACGCTATACAATGGACGTTAATTAAGCGGCGGGGGAAAGTGTTATAGGAGGACGACATGGACCAGAACGTCATATTTTATTCGCATTTATTGTCTGACCCGTTTCCATTCACAAATGCACATTTAGTTTATTCGATAAAGCCTAAAAATCCACCTCCTCCAAGCGGATAATGAAAGTTTATTCGCATTTTGAAGTGTTTCCATAAAAGGATTTTGCGAATAAGCCGTTAATGCGCAAAAAGTGGCTTTATGGAAACGCCACTTATGTCACATTTTGTCATTATGTATACTGGTATAAAGCTTTTTGTAACAGATATCAGCATTTCCTTTTTTCTCTATACAATTTCAATAGCATAAAACTGAAGGAAAAGAAAGAGAGAGACAATGCAGGTGTGGAGTAGTTGTTGTAGCGTTCATGTTACTTATACAGAGTGTGTA